>NC_047662.1:19683019-19773019 GCF_011762505.2 Arvicanthis niloticus
CACACACTACTCACTAAGCACAAGTCTTCGGATGGCACAAAACCAGACAGGTACATCCATCAGTTAGAATAGACGGGTAAGTGTGGCCTGTGCAGCTATAGCCATGGGATTTTGACAAAGATGCACAATGTACTCCCAGGAGTTTGGAGACAGAAGCAGGCAGATCTCTTTAGTTTGAAGCCAGTCTTGTCTACATAGCAAGTTCCAGGGTAGCCATGACTGCATAATGAGACTCCATCTCAAACAACAAATAAACAAGCAACCCTACAAATAGAATTTCCACACAATCCAGTTATACTACTCCTGAGTGGTCACTCAAAGGAATCTCAGTGCAGCAATAAAGGACAAGAGAAAGTGTATATGCTCATCCGTGTGTGTGTGTGTATACATATACGTGTGTGTGTGTGTGTATCTATAAAATGAATTTTTTAATTCTTAAGAATGTGAACCCATCACATGCAAGAAAATGAAGCAGACACAGACAATCACACTAAGCAAAATAAGTCAGCTTCAGAAATTTAAGTAGTATGTTTTCTCTCATTTGTGGGTCCTAGACTTTATATAGATACCTAAAGTGATGTATGTATATATGACAAAAAAGTAGAAGTGAAACTGTCCAGGGGGCCAGAGGACCAAGTGGAGGAGGAGGGGCAGGCAGGGAGAGGGAGGGGGGATGCGGAGGAAAATGCTCCAAATATAATATATGCATCTGTCGATTTTTAAAAAAAAAATTTATTTTAAAAAATTTAAAAAAGAGAACCAATGGCAGGTTCCTAGGAGTTGGGGTTAAGAGCTGGTGCTCCAGATGCTGTTCTGAACCCCAAGTTCAGGGTTGTCTCCCCACCTCTCAAAAGGCCAGGTCTGCTAGATGCTAGACTTTCTTCTCAGTCATTACTCTCTTGTCCCACAGAGTCTTCTGGAAGGTCATGTTTTCAGGCCCCTCCCCTTCAGGTAACCAAGCAAGCCTCAGCTTTGATGTGGCTACTTCAAGTCCCTGCCATCAATGGGTCCACTATCTGACCTGCAGGGCCGCCAGGGGCCGCCGGTTGGCCGTAGTGGGTGTGGATGGGGCCTGGACACACAGTCCCACTGTGTGGGGCCAGCTCACACACACCCAGACCCTGTGGGCAGTGAGGGGCTACTAGGAACTTCTTTCCAGTCTAGGGGGTGGAGTGAGACAGACAGGGTGGTTTGAGGAGATGGTTTGTAGGGAGGCCTTAGGAGCCTCCATCAAAGAGGCCTGGTAGACACGGCGCCATGGTGGGTGGGGAAAGACTGGCGGTCAGTCATCTCCCCCCAAGCTCAGTAAAGGGGAAGGCTGTGGGGTCAAATGCTCAGGGTGAGCAACCACCAGGGTGGGCTGTCACTGGGGGATTCCTTGGGCTTTGAGAATATGGGTGCTAAATCTCCCCAGATCTCCCTGTTGCAAACTGCAGGCTAAAGTTTCAGCAAGGACGGAGACCTGTGTCTGGCTTCTTCCCTATCCGGTGCCATCCAAGTCAGGCAATTTAGACCAGACATGACCTGACCCATTTTGTCAGCACCCGGCTACCACACAGGAATGCCCAAGCCTGAGAGTCTGGTTCCCATTTCTCCCTGATGTCTGGGCTGCCCATAGACCCCAGGCTCTGAGCGGGGCCCTCTGCTCATCAGGTTTTGTCCATAACCCCAGAAGATTGATGATGCCACCATCCCCAGCAGAAAGGGAAACTGAGGTACAGGGTGGTGAAGGGACCTCCCTAGGTGAGCTAGGAGAGATAGCATATAGGCTTCAATTAGAAAGTCCAGCCCCAGAGCCTACACTTGGCAAGCTTTTGTGGAATGGCTGAATTAGCAAAGCTGTCTCTGTACAGGGTACCCCTAAATTTGCATGCAAGTAGTACTGTGCAGCTCTTCAGATCCCAACCCCCACCCCAAAGGCCTCTCTTGCCATCTGTGTGTTTGGGAGAGAGGCTCTGCCTGTGAATGTGCTGGGTACCTGCAGCTTGGAGCTGCCTTAACGCTAAGAAAGGCCTTGGGTTGCTGGCCCCCAACAGAGCTTAAGATGGTTGCTTGGCCCCACCATTAACTCCTTGGCCTCTGTTGCAGGGTAGGGTCCTTTCCTCAAAAAACAAAAAAAAACAAAACAAAACAAAACCATGGGGTATCCTGGGCCCAGTGAAGGGCCTGATTCAAGGGCAGGATTGAGAAAGCATGAAGGGTGGCCTCAGCAGCTTCTGGAAAGTTCCATGCAAACCCTGACTGTGAGAAGGCCCAGTTGTCTGTCCCCTGTTGCTTCCAGAGGCCTCACATGTCAGTTGGTCATTGATGCCCAGAGGCAGAGAGGGCATGGAGAGACAGATACCAGAGAAAACAGAGATGAAGTTATTCTCCTCTGGTCTGGGGGCCTCAGGGCTCCCTGACAGTGCAGGGGACCCACCCTGTGTCAGGGCAGGAACACACAGGGGTTGGAGTCAGCCTGTTCTTAGAGCCCCAACTCTAACTCACATGTCCTCTTTTACCATAAAGGAGTAGCACTCAGAGACATCAAGTGCCTTGCTTGGAGTCACACAGGACACGGGCATTGGTAGTCTGAGTGGGTGAATTTCCAGACCCAAACCCAACACACACTGATTCCACAGTCTGAGACAGGAAGCTGGAACATGGATTTTTAGACTCTCTGAGAGTGGGGTTGAGGGCCTTGCTGAGGGAGTGAGCGGGGTCTGCGTTTGGAGGAGGCAGGACGGGGAAGTGAAGAGGCTGCAACACCCCCACAGGTGGTGGTGGATCCTGAGAGTCAGCATGTGTGAGCCCAGTGGTGCTGGGGTTCATGACCCAAGCAGAAATCTGGGGATCTGTGACCCCGGCTGGAAATAATGACAATTTCCCCTCTGTTAGGAACCTTGAAACAGCATTTAGCATCTGTTTTCCACCATGACGGTGTCACTAACGGAAACCACAGGTTGTGTTCGGTCTGGAGGGTCATGGCAGATGACCCTTTATATCTATCGTCAGCACTCCCCCACCCCGAGTGACACTAGATTTTCGATCCACAGGGAGGGCCGCTGTCACTCAGGTGTCTCCAGAAAGGCCCGAGGTCACAATTCACAAGCTGGCCTTAATATACTGGAGACTGTTCTCTTAGCTCTGGTGCCTTCCAAAATCCTTTTGAATATGTTTTGTCTTTAATAGTGCAATTTGAGGCGTTATGGGTTTCCTGAGAGTCCAGGATGGTGTGTGGCTACAGGGGAACCTGAGGCTGGAGCTGTGGGGGGGGGGGGGGGGGGTTCTGAATTAGAGAGCTGAGCAAGGAGAGAGATACCAGACAAGGGCAGGATATCTCTTTGGGATCTCCAGGCTGCCCAGTGACTCCAGCCTCTCAGATACCTTCCACCTGCTGACCAGAGACCAGCCTCTTTGCCAAGTGACCTTTTTCTTCTTGGGCCAGAGCTGCTATGGTCCCTTCTTTGTCCTCTTGACTCCAGCTGCCACCTCTGAGGCTTTGGGTCAGGACTCCCATCTAAGGCAGCTGGCACTAGCTAGCCCTGTCTTCTATGGCTTCTTTGTTTCAAGTTCAGCTTCTCCATCTTGCTCATGGAAGGCAAATGGTTTTTATAAACTAAGCAACCGCGTTGAACTAATACCGAAGACTACAAAGGGTGCGTACATAGTACAACAGCAGTGGCTGGAAGTTACAGCACCCAGAGCAACCGTTTATCACCAGTCACAGCCGGGTTTGGAGGGAGCATCCCTTCCTTCTCTCGTGACTCAACCACCATCTAAGTGCACAACCTGCCTCAGGCTTCCAAGGTCATCAGGAAAGTGATGCAGCTTCTTCTTAGACAAGTTCTTGCCACACAGACCCGAACCCTCTAGAACCAAGTGCTGGGCACTGCCGTAGTCACAGCTGGCCACGGCAGGCATCTAGATCTTATCTGGCTACTTCAATTCAAAGAAGGCACTGTCTCCCAACCCTAGAATTCTAGAATATTCTCCAGAGGAGCTTAGTCCCTTAGAACAGCTCAAAGTAATGTGTCCCCTCCACCCGCCCGCCCCCCGCACAGCTCAGACAACAGAACACCACAGCTGGAGGGAACACGTTGGAGGCAGAGACGCTCGTGACCTGTATCAGGTTATTTGTCGAGATTGGCACAGCTGTGTGGCTGAAGCTTGGGGACCAGGGTCCCCTGATCTCAGGTGACAGCCCTGTGGGATCCTGCTAAGGAGTAGGAAAGTGGCTGAGGTATGAGAAGCCAGCGTACCTCAAAGGCCACAGGCAGGGCAGGTCTCTCTAGGGTTCAGCCTAAATCAGAAGTCCCTCATCAGACATCTTGGCCCCATCCTTCCCGAGAGACATAGCTCAGAATTTTGGGTCCTTCTGTGCCATGAATAGAGACAAAAGCCACCCCAAACACCTTCCTCTGTGGCCAATACTTCAGACTTTCCAGGGACAGGGTCTCCCACAGTATCTGCCTGTGTTGAGCAGATTTTCAAAGAGGCCCGTGGGTTCTTTCTCCACCTTTTGTCCCCACTGCCCTAGGAGTGCACAGAGGATGCTGGGCTAATCCTCAAGATCTTTAGGGCAGGATGCATCCCTTGATCTGCTTGCCTCCCATGGGCCTCCCAGATACATCTGACCTCTGTCTGTTTGAGCCCTGGTATGGGCAGATTATCCCCGGTGCCCCGTGGGGGAGGCAGGAACCGGAGGGCCACGTTCTTGCCTTGCTTTCTCCATCCCAGAACCCTCTGAGGTCTATAGGTGGTCATACACTCGACCAGCCGAGAATCAAATCACGCCACGACGCTCATACCAGGAGGCCACGGAGGCCACCAATCCCTCTCCCCACTTGCGTTCTCAGAGGCTAGTCACTGAGGTGACCAGCGGATTAGAGGGTCACGGTCTAAGAACATTACAGCTTTCCACTTGGGAGAGCCAAGCAGAGCCCCACCACCGGCACTCACCTCGTATGAAGGTTGGCGTATAGTTGGGGAAGGAGTCGAAGATGCTGTTGGAAGCCATAGCCTATGCGGACAGAGGCAAGGGCTCGGCCTCAGGGGGTTGGGTTCGGACCCACTTGGTTGGCTGCTGTTTTGTTATATATTTTTTTTCAACTTGCTTTCGAAAATAAAAAAGGGGAGGTGTTGCCTTTTTTTTTTTTTTAATGTTTGGTTTCTTTTTTTCTCCCCCTGCTGCTACTAAAAAGAAAAAAAAGAAAGAAAGAAAGAAAGAAAGAAAAAAATGGGGAAAGAACGCGAGAGTGTCTGTGGGCGAGAGAGAAGAAAATCTCCAAGGAAAGAAAGTTTCGGTTTGTACCCAAGAATTTGGCTTCTCAGTCCCACAGGAATGTCTAGCCACAAATTTTCAACAGCACTCTGTGCAGAGTATCATTAAATGGTGGGAAGGGGGTCTGGGCAGCCAGGGCGGAGGAGCCCGGGGCTGCAGCAGCAAGACCAGACTCAGCAGCCCAGATAAATGAATGAATGAACGAAGTTCACCCTCCACAGAGCCCAGGCTGTGGTGGGGGCCAGGGTGGCCAGGGGGTGGGGACACGAGGAGCCAACCAGCTCCTCGCAGGGCCCTGGAGGCGGCGAGGGCCTGGCCTTGTGGTTCTGTGGTTGAGGGACCAGACCTTCCCAGTGTCAACCCAACCTCACATCACAGGATGCAAGAAGCCAGCTCTCGGCCTAGGTCCATTGGCTAGGCGACTGTCACCTGGGCTGTGATGTCATGACTCTTTAGAAGATCTTGTGGCTACACCCCCCTCCTCCTTTGGAGGCTGAAAGGAAAAGAATAAAAAGAGAGAGAAAGGGTAGGGTTTCTGTTTGTGGATCTGGCCTCCTCGTGGAACCCGGGAAGCAGAGCTGGGAGCTGCTGAGTGGGCAGCGGGCTGTGGTTTGCAGTGGCCCAGGAGACCCCATCATAATGAAAGGCAGTGCTGGTCTGGCTGACTCTCCCCCAGGAGCCAAAGCTTGGTTTCCCCAGAGGGTGGAGGACCCCTCCCCATGGCTGTCACTGCCCTGGGCTGCGGCTGACACCCTGCCATGCCCGTCACCACACTGCCAGGCAGAGGCGTCCACATATGTGGCTGGGTGGCACTTCAGGGGGTTTTATGGGAGTTGGGATTTATGTACAAATTGGAAACACATGAAGTACAGCTGCTGTGGCCTGCCCACCAAGAAAGGGCTTGCTTGGGAAAGCTGTGGCATGGCCATGCTGGGACCTAGGACCGCCCTTCTTCCCTGCTGGAGCCTGAGGCCTGAGCTCACTCACTGGTCCAGAGCCTTTGGATGTCCTTGGGGTGTTGCAGGCAGACACCCTGAGCTTCCTGACTCAGGGCCTTTGCATAGGACAGGCCCTCTGTCAAGTGTACTGAAGCTCAGAAAGGCTCAAAAGACAGGGAAGATCCCCCACTCTGCTTCTGTTATCTCAGAAACCTGTCAGGTGAGGCGCAAAGGGAGGGTGGCTTTTCCTGTTTCCCTCAAGAGGTCTTCCCTCCCAGTTCACTGACCACACCACAGAGGCCAAGGCCATGAAGACAACCCAAGATCTCTCTCACAGCCTTCTAGAGCGAGCTTATAACTTCCACCGTCAGCTCTCCTACCCAGGTCTCAGTCAAGACACCATAACGGCCTTCACTGTCTTTTAAGCTTTCTTCAGACCACAGACAGGCACTCTTCAGCCTGGGCACCCAGAAAGCCCGAGCCAGGGGCCAGGTCCCAGTACCAGCCTTGACTCAGGTCTAACACTTAGGGAGAAGAGGCTTATTAAGGCCCTGAACTTTTCTGTCTCTCAGTTAACCTGAATCTTTTTTCAGAAAGAAGTGCTCTGTCTGAAGCTTGGGTTTGGTCTTCCGTACTGCTGAGGTCAGAGGGAATTTGAGTTCTGGCTGGTGAAGGTAGCTGAAGGGCTCTGGAGACACTTTCAGGTCCCAAAACTGCTAGGCACTGGGGCCTTCCACTTCCCTTCCCTGGGACTCAGTTTGTATTCCTGTAAAATGGGGATGACACCTTGGTTGGAGGAGCCCTGCTGGTTGAGGGTTTGGCACACACTGGTTTCCTTGGTGGAGTCTCCATGACGCAACACGGCTCTGTTATGAGTAAGCCGGGCAAGGAACCAGCATAGTGTAGGGGGAAGGCTACTCCAGCAGCACAGTGGCCGAGTCAGCCGGCCCAGCCTGGCCCTGGGTGTCAGGGTCAGCGGTGGAGGTGACATCTGCTCAGGGGACTTTGGAGGAGTCTGGTGCAGGCAATGTAAGACAGAGTAGAAAACAACACAGCAGGAAGACCCCCTTTTCTAGAAATGGAAACTGAGCCCCCCACCCCAGGTAGGCAGACTCATCCAAGCACCCCTCCAGTGAGTCACTGGGACCCGGCTCCCACTCCCAGCAACAGGCTGTTTCCACTGTGCCAACACCGCCCCCTCTACTTTCTAATTTCTCACCCCACCCCACTGGTTTTTCCACATCTATGTGTGGCCCCCCCAAGCTCTTGTCACTTGATCACCTTGAGGGGCTCCCCCTTTCTGGGAACTGAGCCTAGGTCCAGGAACTGGAGGGAGCCTAAGGGCTTCTGTAGGGGATCAGGGGGTCTGAGCTGTTGTTCTACAAGGCAGCCGATACTGGTGAATCCAGGCAAGGTCCTCAGCCACCTTCCCCTTGAGAGACTTCTAATTTCCACACGCAGGCTGCCTTGAGCATGGGGGAACATGTAGAGGCTAGAACTAGCTGTTCCTGAAACCTGCATTTGCTTCTAGGTTGCTGTGAGATCTCGCAGGCCTCACTCTCCTGAGCCTGGTTTCCTCGGCTATGGGGCCAACTGTAGTACCTCCCCCATGCAGTAGGAGGAGCCAGTGAGAAAAACCCATGAATAGAACTGGCTCATTGTTGGAGTTCCCAACTCCCTCCCTCTGTCCCTTCTTCTCTTCTTTCCTCTCTTCCTTCCCCCTTCCCTCCTTTCCCCCTTCCTCTCTCCCTCTCTCCCTCCCTCCTTCCTTCCATTGTGTGTATTTGTATGCACGTAGGTCTGTGTGTACTTTTGTGTTCCTGCATGTATGCGTGTGTACTCCTGTGCCTGGAGAGGGCAGAGGTTAACTCGGGATGTTGTTCCTCAGAGCCTGGAGCACATCAAGTGATCTAGACTGGCTGGCTAGTGGCCTCCGGGATCCTGCTGGTCCTTCTCAGCTGTAGGATTGCAATGAGCACCACCACGCTAAGCATTGTATTTTTTTTAACATGGGTTCTAGGAATTGAATGCAGCCCCCCTGCTCTCTGGACAGACTACTGACTAAGCCGGTGCTCACAGCCGTACTCCCGGCGTGCATGAGACAGCCCGATTTTCTCTTACAGTGTGCTAAAATATTATTACGTCATTTCAACAATAAAAATGAAGAGAATCACAACAATTGTATCTGCAAATAAAAGGCAATTATAAAATAGCATCTTAGAGCCTTTAACTTTATCGGTTTATTGATTCATTTTTGTTTTAGTTTATATCACCTTGTTTTGTTTTTGAGATAAAAATTTTACTAGGTAGCTCAGGCTGGCCTCAAATTTGTAACTTTCCTGCTTCAGCCTCCTGAGTATCTGGGTTGTCAGGCCTGGGGCACCCGTCTCAGCTTCAATATTTCTTTTAGCTGCTTGCCTTTATCTTTTGAAATACTCAACCTAATTTTACCAAAATCAGAGTCTAGTGTTAGGCGTCAGACCACTGGGACTGATAGCATCCCATTCGAATCCAGTCCAGGGAAAGAGGAAGATGGAGGGTGAGCACACAGAGAGAGCTGTGACCTCCATCAACAGGAGAGCCAAGCAGAAGCAAAAGGAACCAGGGATGAGTGAGGCAGGATGACACTGTGGGCGCCAAGAATACATACATGGAAGGCGGCAATGAGACCATTCCCTTGGAAGCAGTCCTGTGGTGGACCTAGGGCTGGCTGGCAAGATGCAGGAACACACACACACACACACACACACACACACACAAACAAAAAAAACTCGGCCAAGCCGGAGAGGTCTCTTGCAGCAAAGAAAAAGGGCAGAAATCTTGGCCTGAGGACCAAGTGGAGGGGAACCTGCACCTTAGCTACTGATGCTCTGTCACCAAGAGTGTGGCTGAGTTTGGAGACACCCAAGTCACGCTCAGGGGTCACTGGGAGTGAGGGTGCTCCCCCACCCACAGGGTGACATGAAAACATAGGTGCTTCCCAGCAGTACCTGGGGCTGGAAATGAAATTGTTCCCAAACCTGACAGAGGCTGGGCTTCTGTGATCTGGGAGTCCTGTCACTCAGGTTCTCAACAGTTCTCAAAGGTGACCCTTCTCTAAGCTCTTGGCTCCTCCCTCTCTCCCAGCCCACAGCATCTGGCCTCACTTTCAGGCAGAAAAAGAGGAATCAGAGGAGCCAATACCACGCCCTGGCCTCCTGTGCTTTGTGCAGCAGCTGGAACCGGTCAGCCACAGGTTTGAGCTGAGCCCTGGACCCGAGTTCAGATTGTTTCCACCAGAAAGCCCGTGCGCAAGAGAGGAGGGTGCCATGTAATGTTTGGTAGCCGGTTGGTCAGAGGGCTCTGCTAGTGTCCAGGGCAGATAAGTGCTTTCCCCAGAGGTGGCTGGTGCCATCCATTACAGAGCACAGCCCTCCTGGGGACCGGGCTAGCTAGGCCTGGCTGAGAGACAGGGAGTTGAGGGCCTGACTCGTCCAGTGCATGTTGCATATCCAGAGACTTTTCTCGAGTTATCTCTGAGAGGGACTCTGGGGACTTCTCCTCCCTGGCCACTTGACTTTATTGTCCTTTGTCCTTACTGCTGCTTTCCACGGAGGGACAAAGGTAAAGAGCCATGTTGGAGGCCATTGTCTCTCAGGTCAAGCAGGGTTGCGATCCCAGCCCAGAGAACACTGCCTGCATTCTGGGCTGTCACTCCCCACCCACCCTTGCCTCTCTTTCCTGTTGTTTTGAAAAGTTGTCTGCGTTGCCCCCCTCAAAGCCAAACCCTTCCCTCCCCCACCTTCCTGCCTTGAGAGACCCTTCACTGCCATCCCAGGGAAGTCAGATGTCACCTGTGACAGCTCAGAGTGCCAGAGAGGGTAAACTTCCAGCTATTTCTTAAGGAAGAAGTTTCCCCACAGCCTCTCTCGCCCTCAAGACCTTTCAGCCATAGATCTCAGCCTAAAGCTCTGATCCAACAGGGGTAGGATCTCTGAGGAGCAGACACCCCGGGACCTGCACTGGCTGGGCCACATTGCTACTCCATAGCCAGGCGAGGGTACAGCCTTGCTACTGTGGGTGATGGATGCTGCCCCTCACATCCCTACCCATGCCCTTCAGCATGAACACCCCATCCCCTGTTCCCCAGCCTGACGCCCCTCACACAGGAAGTAAACTAGAGCTTACAGAGGTGAGGGCTTCGTGCATCTCTAGTGACAGTGGTTTGAACCAGTGTTTGGCCTCCAGCCCATGCCATGTCCCCAAGGGACTTCTCAACTCTTCTCTCCCTAAAGTTCCAAAGAAAGAATGAGGAACCCAGATCATGTCAGAAAATCAGTATTCGGCACCCCACCCCCGGCTCTGCCCCACCTCACCCCCGGCTCTGCCCCTGGACCCCTGGCTCTGTTCCTACCTTCAGCACTGCCCCCGGACCCCCGGCTCTGTCCCACCCCCACCCCCAGCTCTGCCCCTACCCTCAGCTCTGCCCCACCTCCACCCTGGCTCAGTGTTGACCATGCAGCAGCTGTTGGGTAGGGCTGTCAGGTCAATGTCGTCACCTGTGCCCAGGATACTGTAAATGATTCTTCTAGGTCTTGAAGGCTGAGGAGGTGACGAACTCTCAGAACAGAGCAGTGGGTTCTGGGCCAGGATAAGCCCCCTGCTCAGGAATGGCCGGAGAGCTATGAGTGTGGGTGTATATATATATGTGTGTTCACATGCATGTGTATAGAGGAAGAACAGGTGGGAGGGGGGTGAGGCTGACTCCTCAGTGCGCTCTCCCTCCCACAGCTCCCTCAGTCTCTGTTGTGACAACTCCTAAGGTCCCCTAGATTCAACAGCCTGTTCCAGGCAGATCTGGATGCTAGAGGGACCAGTCTGGGCTCAGGCCCTCATGCCTGTGATGCTGGTCAGGGAGAACCGCCCCCCTGTACTCCTTCAAGGCCTGGGAGGCCTGCTCAGAGCTTTTTTCTGATTGGATGCCCTAGAAGGAAGAAAGAAACTTTAAATGAAGTAACTTGCTTGTAACCTGGCTTTCCTCTGGGTCTTTGGGTAAAATGATGTATTTTTACATCAGTGAACTTTGCCAGGTCTTTGCTTCTGTGAGGGAAGGCTTCAAGGAGCTCATACCTGGCTTAAAGTGGGCAAAGAAGGCACCCCTACTCACAGGTGTGGCGACAGGGACGAGCTTCCCCTCATGAGGAGCCTAACCCTACAGGCTCTTGGCCTCGGCTCCTGTCCACTCCCTTTCCCTGAACGTTGGTTTGAGGCAGGGATATGCTCTCACTGTGAAGCTGAAGTAAGAGCTACCATGACGTCTGACCTTACCCTTGAATAAAATTTTCCACGAGCCTAGGGAGCTTCTAAGGGCCCCACATAAGTCAGTCCCCCAGATCTGGTAACAATCCTGCCCACAGATAAAGGACTGAGCATCACAGGTTGTCACGAGTCCGGGTTCAGAGCAGCGGAACCGGAGGCAGCATTTGAGCCCAGAGAATCTGTAATACCGTTACCTGACTTATTTCAGGCTCAGGGAACCTGGCTAATGATTCAGACCTGTGGGAGCCCCAGGACCGCTGTCCTTATGGGTGCTTTATAGAGCTGTGACTGCCGCTAATTCTAACAAATGCGTGTGGGGAGCGGATTACTACCTTTCCTCTTCCATGTTACTGAGAAGGATGTAAAGCTCAGAGACATAAAGAAGCTGGCCTTCTGCTGCACAGCTGAGACTCTCGGTGGTGAAGTCCACGTTGGAACCACAGTAGCTGGGACCCCGCCCCCATCTCACCCCTCACCCAGCACCTAAAGCTTTTCTGAATGTTCCGTTCCCAGATCCCAGCCCCAACTTCCTTTCCATTTGAGGGCCTGGGCCTGAGGAGAAGCCTTTCTCCTCTCCCCCCTCCTTCCCCTTTCAGTCATAATAGCTTGGTTTGCAGGGGTACGCTGGCCGGCAAATTTGCTGACCCAGGCAAAAAGAGAGGGGCTGTCATTATGTGGTTGGGAAATGGATGGGCATGGCGCATGCCACTGAGCTAGCATCCCAGGAATCCCAGCGGCCTTCCAGGACATGAGAAGATCAACTCCCAGCCAGGCCTGTGGCTTCCCCAACCTTGTGTGTGCTCACTCACATGGACGCTCCGCTCGGAGCCTCTGTGAAGAAGAGGCAGTGCTGTGGGATGAGAGGCTGGCCAGGGAGGCTACAGGTATGGCTAACACTTAAGGGAGCCAGGCACAGAGGAGAAGAGATTTTTCCCTAGGTCACACAGCTAACGTCATGTCCCATAAGTGACTTGCTGTGCACATGCACTCAGGGGCAGCACTGTTGTCTTAGTTTGGGTCTCCATAAAGGCAGAGATGGAGTCTCAGAAGACGTAAGGAGTATGTCTGGGAGGTCTCCATCTTTGCTGGCAGGAGAAGGAGGAAGTGGGAAGGGATCTAGGCAAGGGAAGGCAGCCAGCTCTGCCCCGCCCAGACCTCAAGCCAGGTGAGGACCTTGTGGAACACAACAAAGAGCTGTTCCTGGAGGCAAGGGAGTGGGGCATGTACCCACCGTTTCCCAGAGCCATCACTGAGCATTGCTCTGGGAATGTTTGTTCTCAGGCCGTTCTTGTAGTTCTCCCCAGGGATCAGGTACTCCAGCCTGAGAGCCTCCTCAGGACAAGGCAGGATGCCTCCATGTGTGATGGGCAGGAATTTACTGTTATGTGTGTCTTCATCACTGTCTTCTCACTTCCGAATGCCACATTGTCAGGGAAGCAGGCAGATCTCTGTGAGCTTGAGGACAGCCTGGTCTACATAGTGAATCCCAGGCCAGCCAGGACTACAGTGAGACCCTGTTAAAAACAAAACAAAACAAAACAAAATCCACTAGGTTCACGTCTGAGATTTCTCAATCCCATTTGAAAGACAGCCTGGCTTACAAACAATGTTCCTGGATCTTGTGGACTATAAGGGACACTGTCTGTCTGTCTGTCTGTCTGTCTGTCACTCTCTGTCTTTGTCTCTTGGTGTGTGTCTGTCTCTGTCTCTCTTTCTTTCTGTGTGTGTGTGTGTGTGTGTGTGTGTGTGTGTGTGTGTGTTTGTTTCCAGAATATTCTTTAGAAACGGTGCATAGGACCTGAATTTAGAGCTTCTTCCCTGATAGTTTGGCTGGGTATAGAAATAATGCTTGAAGTTGGGTTTTCTCTGTGCTTTGAGGATTCTCTACCTCCTTCTCTGTCCCTGCACTATTGTAGTGAGTCTAGAGACATTCTGATTCTTCTGTCTTGAGAGGTTGAATGAGGAATGACTAGGATGTGTGGAAATGCCAGATCTTCTCTTCAGAGGTCTGTTAGATGAGCAAAGACCTCAGCTCCCAAAACGCCTCTACCCACTGTCTCCTGTGAATAGCTCTGCCTGCCCCTGCCCCAAGTTAGGCCCCCAGCTCATATGGAGTCACATTCTATTCTCATGTCACCTCTTACTCCCATGTTAGCAATTTGTTCTTTACCTCTCTGTCGGGTAGGTGGAGTCAGCAGAGCCTGCCTCCGTTTCTACATCTTGCTTCCTGCCAAAAGGCTTGCTCTCCCCTTACTGGCACAAGTAGCTCCAGTCTTAGGCAGTATGGGGCATGCTATGCTCTAGTCTGCCTCAACACTATGGCCTTGACTCGGCAGTCATCTCTGTGGGTGGCCTGCCACTACCTGGCACCTGCCCTCAGAAACTTTTCCTTATCTGGGCTCCTCAACATTTCTATGCTTTTCAGCTTCTCTGATTTCATATTATGGCCTTCCTTACCAATCTGTGGGTTTTCCAAGGACCAGAAGTGTGTCCTTAGCTCTTTGTACAGGGTACAAAGTTGTACAATGTTGGTACAAAGTGGGCATGCACAGGGGTTTCTTGAATGAATATATAATTGAATGACTCAAGAAGGGGAATCTAATGAGCATCTTGCAGAGCCAGCTCAGGGAAGAGGAGGGCTGTGAGGGAGGGGCACTGCTTACAGTTACTCTGAGCCCAGTGGCATCCTGATTCTGCAAATGAAAATAGAGATGTTTCCTGGGCTGTCCCGAAACACCAGCCACTATTCCTCTGAAGGGGCAGTGTAGCTGGCCAACTTCTTTTATCTGACATCCCCCAGTGGGTGTGAATCATAATGTGGTGGCCTCGGGGGAAGCAAGGTGAGAGGAGTTACTGCTGTTCCTGAGGTAGTATTTGTACTTAGTCCTGGATAACGGGGAGCTGTGGCCAGGGACTCAGCAGAAGAGGATGAACTTTGATGTCAATTTAGAAGAACTCTCTCTTGGCTGGGAGACAGGTTAGGAGTGATGGAAGGTTCCAGGGTACCAGGGAGAAGGTTGGGCTCTCTGAGTCATCTAGGAGTGAGCAGTAGGGGATGGAACAGGACAGTGTAGTGAAGTGGAAACTTAAGGGTTCTTTGGAAAGTCGGTTGGATGGCGTTTTGCTGGGGCAAACATGTGAAGGAACGATTCATTAAAGTGGACACAGGTGTGAAAGGCTAAGGCGGACTCATGAAGGAATGTTTCGCTGAAGCAGACACAGGAGAGAGGATGCTCTGCTAAAGCAAGCACGTGAAAGGACACGTGGTGAAGGAGTCTTTGTTAACAACACACATGTATTGGTTCACCTTACATTGCATAGTTGAGCTGCATTTGTCAGAATGCCATAGAGAAAAACACACCAAAAAAAAAAAAAAACTTCTGGTGGTGTGCTGCAGTTTCTTGCCACTTCCTCAGACTCAGGATGATTGGATGCATATGCTAAGGCAAGACATGTGGAGGACATGTGATGTTTGGAGGGTATAAATAGGACTCTACAGAGTGACAGAGACAGAGCTTGGCTTGCTGATACAGCTAGCTGTACAATGTTTGTATTCCTCAAATCTTCTCTGATCTTCACTTCCCTGAGAGAGGCACAGCTGAGAACTTCTCCTGGTGCTCCTGTTGGTCCCTCCTGCTGACTCCAGCTGAGGCTGAGGCCTGGCTGTCTCTGCTAGGTCGTGTCACCACTGTTGCTAACCTGACTCTACCAAACTGGACTGCTGGTGCATCCTTGAGTTGTTTTTGAGTGGATGGAGCTGCCACTGCTTGCTAACTTGTAAACTGAATTGCTGATTTCCAGACAACACAGATGGGAGTTGCTACAAAGATCCATTACTAAACAGGTCCACTTCCCCAGTATCCTTTCTCTTCCACTACCTCTGGTGGGTGGTGGGCTACAAGGGAGGTTAAAGCATTTAAGAACCATCACTAAAATTAAAGTTTGAAAAAATTAAAGTTACAGTGTAGTAAGGAAGGTGGTAGGGTGCTAAGGTGGTGGGTGGAGACTGACTCCTGCTATGACCTAGAGCAGCTGATTGGTGCTGAGAAGCTCAGGGTTGAAGCCTGAGGAATGAGGGAGGAGACTCAGAAAATTGGGTAGAGCCTGGGTGTGCTGGGTGACTGAGAACAACTGCCACAGGCTCATAAGCCTGAATGTTTGGGGAAGAATCAGGAGGTGTGGTCTCACTGGATGAGGTATGTCACTGGGGGTGGGATTTAAAGTTTTTAAAACCCACACCATGCCAAGTTTCTCTCTCTCTCCCTCCAACTTGTGTTCTGGATATAAGCTCTGAGCTACTGTTCCAGCGCCATGCTTGTTTGTCTGCTCCCGTTCTTCCTGCCAGGACAGCCATTGACTCGGCCTCTGAAGCTGTAAGCAAGCCCCCAACTCAGTGCTCTTTTATAAGTTGCCTTGATCGTGGTCTCTCCATGACAGTAGAATAGGGACTAAGACTCTGGGGAATGAAGAGGGACCTTTAAGGAATAGGAACCTGAGAGACAAGGGCAGAACCCTAGAGACAAAGGTGGAGAGCTTCTCTGGCCAGAGCTGTGAGGGTCTAGATGATCTTCCAGGTTGAGGAGGCCTCCCGGGGCATCCAGAGGCAGTGATGTCGCCCTCTGGGGAACTGAGGACTCTAGGGCTCACCCTGCAAGGGCTTGGCTGTGACACACAGGAGGGCAGAGCTGGGGTAAGAGACAAGGGACTGCCGCATCAGCCATTGAAGTGTGGCTGACGGCTCAGAAGGTGACCAAAGAGAGCAGTCTCTAGAGAATCTAGGACTGGTGACACCGATAGAATCATTGTCATCGAGTAGTCAGGGTGTGGGGACAGCTTGGGGATGGGGCACAGAACAGGGCATGGAAGGCAAATTGTCTTCACTTACTGCTCTTTCAGGTATTAACATGTTCTTTTCAGGACTGGGGACCCTGCAGGGCTGGAAGGACTGAGGAGGTGGGGCCAGGGGAGCAGGGAAAGAGACAGCTCACAGGAGGAGAGGACTCAATGGGAACCTGGGAGTCTGCCTAAGGAAGAGTCAGGAAGACAGGCGAGCCAGGGTGGATACCTACAGAGCTACAGGAAGGCACTGTTCCTGGAGAGCCGATCCATTCAGATAGAATAGGAAAGAAATTCCTCCAAAACCTTGGACCTTCAGCCAGCAGGTCAACTGTGGCTCTGTGGCAAGGTTTGATGTTGAGGGACAGAGAGGGGCTTGAGGCACTGGATACTGGATACTGGATACTGGATACTGGATACTGGATACTGGATACTGGATACTGGATACTAGATACTGGATATTTTCAGCAGGGAAGTATTTGTTATTTATTTATTTATATATTTATTTATTTATTTTTAATTGGGTCTCACATAGCACAGGCTAGCCCAAACTTGCTATATAACCAAAGATGACCTTGAACTTGTAATCTTGTTGCCTCTTTTTCCCAAGTGTTAAGGTTACAGGTATGCTCAAGGTACACAATGTGGGAGGTGCTAGGGATTGATCCAGGGGTTTGTGCACATAACACAAGCCTTCTACCACCTGAGCTACATCCCCTGTACCCCAGAAACTCTGGGCTTCAGATAGCCCAGGGCCCCACCTGTCTCTCTCCGATGCCACCAAGTCCGCTTGAAGACTAGCAACAATGGCTTTCTCATGAGGTAGATGGACCACAGAGTCACCAGGTCCCACCACAGCGGAAACATGGACCCAGCAGTCCTCAGGCCAAGGAGGCAGCTGTGCTGGGGGTGTCGGGTGTGGCAGCAGAGGGGGCAGACAGCATTGCACCCATCCAGCGTCACATGTTCACTCAGCCGCTGCAGTGGTGCATGGACCCTCCCCCCATGTGACTCTGAGGCCTTGCCATTCTTGGTGGCCCGAACATGATACTTGAGTGACATTTCTCCCAGCCCCACCAAGGCTATAGAAGCCATCCCTGGGCAGAGCATCCAGAAGCAAGAAAGAAATCAAGACACCTTCCTCGCCTGCTCTGCAGCCTGCACCCAAAGGCAACTAGATAAGCCTCCTTTCTTGTATGTGGTTAAGGTGTCAGACGGGGGCTGGTTGCTGGCTGCCTCTCTCAAGGCTCAGCTCGGCCTCCTCCGGGAAGCCCGAGGAAGGCGTGGGCAGAGCCCACTCATTCATGGAATCTGGGCTAAATGGACTTAGACATCCCAGCAATGTCTGGTCCTGGAATCAGAAGCCTCAGGAGTTTGCAAAATGCCTCGTCCTCCCCTAGTCTAGCATCTCCCATGGCTCCCTGAGACCCAGAACATCACTCCCACACCCTCGACCTTGTGTCTATGGCCTTCCTGGGTTTTAACACTCTTCTCTGTTTTTAACTTGGGGAGATACAGCTCGTTAGGACTCCATATGATGTGGTGGCGCTGGTGCTCCCACCTCCATTCTTCGGAGTTAGCATCTTAAGCACAGAGAGGCCAAGAGCTGTTCTGTAGTCACACAGCCAGGAAGTGTCAGAATCAGCTGGAGCATCCCAGAGTTGAGACTTGGGGTTTCCTGGTCCTGCTGTCTTTCCTGATAGACACTCTGGAACTCTTCTCTCCAACAGGGACTTGGAACAACCTCTGGCTTCACACTAGCTTTGATTTCTGCTAACTTCTCTGCTCTGCTCTGCTCTGCTCTGCTCTGCTCTGCTCTGCTCTGCTCTGCTCTGCTCTGCTCTGCTCTGCTCTGCTCTCCTCCTCCCTCCCTCTCTCCCTCCCTCCCTCCTTCATTCCTTTCTTTTTAATGTTACATTTGTTCAGTGTGCGTGTGCGGCATGCATGTGAGACAGCACACATGTCAAGGGCAGAGGGTAACTTGTAGCAGCCAGTTCTCTCCTTCCAGGCGATGGGTGCTGGGAGTCAGGCTCATGTTATCTGGCAGCAGATGCCTTCACCCGCTGAGCGCCCTCACCAGCTCTCGTTTCTTCTCTTATAACAAAAGAAACTTGCTCCAGTCTGACTCTTAGAGCCGTGAATCATTCTCTACCGACTCAGTTCCGGATAAACTCCCTGAGCTTGGGAAGGCTCAAGGGGCCTTCATGTGGTCACCCAGGGGCAAGTGTGCGGGTACTTGCTGTGGACCCCAGGGCTCAGGAGTCAGCTAAAGAAGGAGAAGGGTTGGATCTCAGAGAAAGCATTCCAGCGGTGGGGGAGGGTGGAGCCCAAGGACTCACGGAAGTGGGGGTAGAATAAATTAAATATTATCTATGGGGAGCAGGTGACAGAACCCAAAGCCTCCGAGGAACTAGCTGTCACCCTATGGACCCTGGAGGTCCTTTAGTTCCCGCCCCTGATTGACATCTGATTCTCTCCACCAAATTTCCACTGAGAAGCACACACCTCCTGCAGGGGGGAGCTCGCCACCTGTCCATTCAGCCTCCTCTTGCTCACTGGTAGGAAGTCTCCCTCCAGGGATCTGCAGCAGGCCTCTGCAACCCCATCTCCAGTCCCGAGTCTGCTCTCCCCCACCCTCCTTTCCCCTCTGCTCTGGATACACTGTGTCCTCCAGCCTCTGTTCCAGCTGTGTTCCAGATGCTGAACTGCTCACAGGACCTCACAGCTTCCTCTCTGAGGTGGCTATATCATGGCATCCTCTTCACAAAGGAGGAGATGCAGCCTTGGAACAGGAAGCCACTTGCTCAAACTCATCCTACCCAAGAGTGCAGCTCAGGATGCCTCTCTGACTCCAAAGCCTCTGTCTCTATCCCTAGGCTGTGCTGTCCTTAGCGCTCTCTCTCTCTCTCTCTCTCTCTCTCTCTCTCTCTCTCTCTCTCTCTCTCTCCCAGAAGATGTGGCTTTGATAACCCCTTCCTTGGTCCCTTGCTCTCCCAGAAGCCTTCTCCTGGTCTTGACCAGTAGGTGACAGCTTTGCCAAATGGAGCAAAGGCAGATATAACAGCCAGGACTCTTGGCTCCATGTCCTGGAATCCCTTCCACCCTGGCTTAGTACTACTGGCTTGTAGAACAGAAAATCCCAGGAGCAGAAGGCTTCAGGCATGGCTGGATCCAGAGGCTCAGGAACATCTTCACTAGGGAGCCGACTTCCTGACTGCTCCCCTGCCCCTCGGTGTCTCCACTCGGTGCCCCAGTCACTGAAGTTTGACCTATCAGCAGTTTGGCAATTCCAGGAGAAGAGTGTCCCCTTCCCACATACTCAGGGCTGGTTTGTTTCAGCTTGGCTTGAGTTCTGGGCTCCTCTTAAACCCACTGGCTGTGCTCAAGATCTGGCTCTCTGGGTCACATGCCTGGAACAGAGGAAGGGTGACATTCCCACCAGAAGCACGTAGATTTAGAAGTGTGTGCATGCTGTACCACAGAGGGCAGTAAGGATGCTGCTTGTGCGAGCAGATACAGCAGCTTCTTCCTGTGGCTGAAGACGGCTGTGCACTGCACTCCCCAGTGTGGAAATTACTTTCCCCCTTTTCTGGGAAGACCTATCTTGGCTAACTCAACAGATAATCCTTTACTCTCTTAGTGCCGGCTGCCTGACGCTCTTCACCTACCACACAGCTCAGCCTGGCCGTCTTCCTCTGCATCTTGACCACAGTCCATTATGTGTGTGTGTGCATATGTGTGTGAGTGTGCATGTGTATGAGAGCGTATGTGTGGGTTATGTGTGTGAGAGTGTCGATGTGTGTGAGTGAGAGAGTGTGTATGTGTGTGAGTCTGTGTGTGTGAGTTTGTGTGTGTGTGAACTGAGGTATGAATGATGGGGGTGTATAAGTGTGCAAATTTGTTTAAGTGTGCATAGGTGTATGAGTATGTGTATATGCATATGTGAGTGTGCACGTGTGTGAGTGTGTATATGTGTATGTGTGTATATGTGTGTGAATGTGTGAGGTTTTTTGTAAGTAAGCATATGTGTGTGTGTTTGTGTGTGTATGTGTGTGTGTGTGTACCACAACTCCGAGACCCATGAGCCAGAAACGTCTTTCATGATAGCAAGCCAGCCTGCCGAGAACACCTCCATGGTCTGTCATCCTTTAGCTCCCAGGGGTCCCGTGGCATGGCTCAGGGGGCTAAGGCGACCTGTCAAGGTAACACAGTCAGACTGTGCAGGGCCCAGGGGTGACTTAGGACACTGAGACTGGTGCTCTGCCCCAAGCAGCTGTCAGTAGTAGTCATGACATACTGGGCACCACAGTGCCTCAGACACTGGGCTCAAGGACCCCCTCCACCATCTCCATTAGCTGGGGAAGACTCAGAACCCCTAAGAAAAGAGCCCAAGGTCACACAGTATGCTGAGTTGAGCTGGGATTGCTGAGGTCAAGCTGGCTCCCAGGTAAGGAACCTGAGTCCTTCTGGCCCAGCTGCCCCTGAGCTAAGGAGTGCTGTGTGCGCTGTCCTAGGTGCTGGGAATGCAGCCAACAACATGCAGCTACCCTGAGTGCGCTCTCTCTCTCTCTCTCTCTCCTCCCCCATGTCATGCATACACACACAACACACACTGACCCCACCTTCCTTCACAGATCCACTGTACTCATAGGTAGATCAAAGGACAAGAGATCACAAAGCACAAACAAATGTGGGACATGTCAGGTGGCAAAGATTATTTTTAAAAGAAGTGATTTTCAAGGAGACTGGGAGTCATTTATGTGTGAGGACAGACCCAGTGATGAGGGGACATCTGAGCTGAGCGAAGTGAGTGACCATGAGGCAAGTGCATTTTCCTTTTTCTTTCTTTTCTTTCTTTTTGTCACAGGAAGAACACATGCAAATGCCCTGGGGTAGGAACAGCCTTGGCACTGATCAGTAAGAAGGTCAGTGGCCCAGTCATCAGCAGGTAAGATATCAGGGGGAGAAGCAAGAAAGAGGCTAGACAGTATGGGGTCTGAAGCCCAAACTGAATTTTGTCTCCTTGTCCCCAGGGACTGGGAGCCATTGGAGGACTTTGAGCAGTAGAGTCTTCTGGTCTGACTCACCACCAGCCCTGGATGCTGTCAAGGACTTCTGGGTGACAAAGCTCCCACAGGGACTCTGACAATATCCAAGTAAGAGCAGACGGGGCTGGTCAGTGATAACCCTGGGCTTGGGGTGCCGTGGATAAGACTGGCATAGCCATGGGAAAACTGAGTCTTCAGACGGTCCAGTGACTTCTCTGGGTTCAATTCTGGGTGAAAAGCAAAGGAAGTTAGTAAAGCATTGGGATGCTGCTGCATCAGGGAAAGTGGTGAATGGTTGACATCTCTCGAACTGCATTGAACAAAACAGTGAAACAAACAGGCAGTAAGTGCTGTATCAGTTTGAAAAGGTGTAAAGGTTATGAGTAATGTTGGCCTCAGGTATGGCTGGATCCAGGGGTTCCAGTGATATCACCAGAAATCCACCTGCCTGTCATTTGATGTCCTTGGCTTTTGTCATTTTCTCAGTGGCCTTTTCTGGTTCAAGGCCAAGGTTTCCCCATGATCTTTTTGTTGTTGGTGGTGGTGATACTTTTTAAGACACATTTTTTTTTTTTCTGTGTAGCCCTGGCTGTCCTGGAAGTTGCTCTGTAGATTAGGCTAGCCTCAAATTCACATAGATCCACCTGCCTCTGCCTCCCGAGTGTTGTGATTAAAGGCATGCACCACCATGACTTGGATGTCCCTGTGATCTTAGCTTTTGTCCTTCTGGTGTTTTGCAAGGGACAGAACACAACAGAGATCCCAGGCCCAGCTCTGTCTGGAGAATCTCAGGCAGTATACAGCCCCAAACTGAGTTGTGAGTCTACTCCCAAAGCCTGAGGGAAATCTCTGTCACCAAAGCTACATAGAGGGCATCTGGGACACCAGAAATCCCCACTAGGAAGTCTTGATGTTATTTTCAAAATCAGGTAGAGGCTGAGGGTGTCCACATGCTGGGGTCCCCTGCAGAGAGCTCGTTAGATGCCTCTGAAGTGGACAACTGAGGATCCTCCTCTTCTCCCCCCTCTGTCTACCTGAAGCCACCCTGCTGGGTAGAGCAGTCCAGCCCTGCCCCAAGCACTTGAGGCTTGGCTTTCCAGCCTAACTTCACGCCTTGAGTCTTTGCTGCACCTCTCACAGCCCCACCCCTTCCAGCCCCAGGGCCTTCACTTCTATCACTCCTGCAAACCCTTCCCCCCACCATCCTGTGGGAAGGGGACCAGGTTTCTGTGGGCACATACACCTGCTCATGAGCTCCTGGAGGCGGAGGGACCTGTAGTTGTTCTGGGTCCTTATCCATCCACCTACACAGATGGTGGGAGATACTGGAGAATCAGCAGATGCTGAACGAAGACATCGCAGAAGACAGAGGAGGAGGGGAGAGAGGAGGAGAGGAGGAGGAGGAGGAGGAGAAGGAGGAGGAGAAGGAAAAGGAGGAGGAAGAGGAGGAAGAGGAAGAGGAGGAAGGGGAAAAGGAGTGAGGGCATTTAAACCATGGAAACTGGCAGACACTACAAACCAGAGCTCATACCCTCTGCATCTCTTCTTGGAGCCTGTTTCTAGCCCTGTCTCCTAATAGCTGTGTGTTCTTGCTCTAGGGACAACCTGGCTCCCCCAGTTTACCCATTTCACCCACCCCGGAAGCCTCTCCCGTGTCTCATGCTGATGCCCAGATGAGATTTGCTTTCACACCTGCCTCACCCTCTGCTTCTCTGATTCCTGGAAACACACCCAGCTTCCCCACTCTCTTCCCTCCGTTGTCCCCAGCCTTTCTCTGGCTTGAGCTCCCCAGAGGCTTAAGGACTATGAATGAAAACACACCTGTGTTCTTATCCACCTGAAACACCAGCAGGGGACAAGGAAAAGGCTCAGACCTGCTCCTTCTCTAGCAGGGGAGCATCAGGCATAGGTAGACAGACTCGGGGTTCTCCAGGGAAGGAGGGAACATTTGTGGAGTGCCTGTTTGTACAGATGCCTCAAACATACTCTGAATTTATTTTCCAACATCTGGATAAGTATTCGTCTAATAACATAGAGGTAAAAAAAACAGGCACAGAGAGGGGAAGTAACAGGATTAAAGATCACACAGCTATTAAGATAAATGAGAGAGAGTTGGGGTAGAGAAGGAGAGAGGGAGAGAGGGAGAGAGGCAGAAGAGACAGACAGAAAGGAGACAGAGAAAGAGAAAGAGAGAGAGAGAGAGAGAGAGAGAGAGAGAGAGCCCAGATTTGCAATGTCTGCTAATTTCTGTAATGTAAATATTCCCACCAAAACTGTGTACAAACTACAGCACTGCAGCACTCTGCAGCACTCTGGAACATCAGTTTACCATAGCTGATCATAGCTGGCACTGGGGACACGGACCTCCAATGGAAGCTTGTCTGTCTCCCAGTGCAGCTCTGGAAAGTGAGGGGCAGGCTGATGTTTCTGGGCTCTAGGATCTGTGGGGCCAGTCCTTATGGCTTTCTCTTGTCCTAGAGTTGTGCATAGTGTCTCTCCATCTTCCCTCCAGCTTCTCCCCACAGGCCTGTTTCCTCTAGAATATTCCCTCCGTCTTCAGAAGCTTTTCAAAGGCAGCTGGCTGAAAAACAACTCACAGAGACAGACTCTACAGGTCCCCCCTCCCTCTTCTAGAGAACAGGACGTGAGCCGGCCAGGGTGAAGCTTCCTGTGTGAGATGATGTGTGGGCTTTCTGAGCAAAACAAGGGCCAGGCTGTGGTCCTGAAGGAACCAAGGCCACAGTCACCTGGAATGGAGCCTCAGGCAGGACAGGCCTGGGAAGCTCAGGCTGCCCCTGCCCTCCCTGAGGACAGGTTTTCTGGCCAGGCACAGAATGTTCCCACACACACCGCAGTTGCGCCCCATTTATTGAGACCTTTGCCACAGGCCACCCTGACCCTACCCAGTCCTGGCCTCTGTGGCCTCCTTCTGTGATGGGTGTGACCCTGGCTCCATCTCTGGGACCCTCAGGTTCCTTATCTCTGAAATAGAAGTGAGAAAGTAGACTTCAGGGTCTTGCCAATGGAGCTGCATGTAAGTGGCACACCCCACAGGATGTCCGGCAGGCTGGAAGTGGCGAGGTGACATAGGTGACCAGTCTGGTATGAACACTAGCTGACGTCTATTTGGGTAGATAGTGGCCAGTGACTCACCGAGCCTCTCTGGAGGGAAATTTTTAAGTGTTACCTGAGGGGGGCCTTCAGCAACTTACTTAAGCTATTTGCGCCTCAGTTTCCCGATCTGTAAAGTAGAGGCATAGCCCCATAGATAACATAAGTAAAGTGGTCAGAACCACATGTGGCCTGTGGCACTTAATTAAAGGCAGCTAGAGTTGCTATCATTAATTTGAAGGCTCATGACAGTTGCTCACCAGAACATGTGGTTTTGTTATTAACTTGTGGTGTGCCTCTGATGGGGACAGTCCACAGAACCTTTTTCCTGGAGGCTTCATCATCCAAGACCCTAGTGTCACTCACGTCTGCATCTGTGACTTGGGCTAGAACAGGCCCAACATGACGGAACAACTGTCAGTATCACCCGTAGTCCCTAGATGGAGGTATAGCTCTCAAGCACTTCAGAAGCCACCTGTTGGGGATGGGTACCTCACCCACAGGTCTGCTCTTTCCCCAGGTCTGGTGGGCCTAGCCACGCTTCCATCTGGACGGCACCAAATGCATGCTTGTCATACAAGGCTTCCTGAGCCTTGACCACAGTCAGAGATTGGTTCTTGCAGCTGGACATGCAACAGTCCGTGGTTGGTTCATGCACTGGACAAGCCGGGCCAGTGAAATTAGCACTTTGGCCTACTCGACTGCCATGGTCAGGGCTTGCACACGCTCAGTGTAGCCCCTAGCCAGCACATACAGGATCTTCACAGTCTGACTCCCACCTATTACAGACATAAAATAAGAAGTCTTTCCAGGCCATGGTTCTGGGACTGGCCATCTCTGCCTCCTCCTGCCCTGCTCCTACAATGACCTTGGAGAGCTTGTCATATAGTAACAGAGCTTGTCACATGACCAGTGCTGAGAACTGTGCTTGTTCCTGCTGAAACAATTGCTTCTAGAACCGTCTTACAGGTTGGAAAACTGAAGCAAAACGTTCACATAGTGAATCGTGCCGTGTTGTGGCAATCCGTGTGCTACTCACAATACCGCCCTGCAGAACAGGGGTATATTCCTATCGCCTCAGACAAGTTCTCGAGGGTGGTGAATCCTGGCCTGTCTCGTCCACTTCCTGGTTGGTTCTGGTTCTCAGGAGAGAGGGGTTCCCATCTCAAGTCAGTTCTGACGTCACTCACATGTGCCCTTGGGTAGGTCTTGTCTTCTCCTCTCTGAACTGGTTTCTCTAGTTCTGAGTTCTAGTTCTCTCTGCTGCCTCAAGCTCTATCCGTCCAGGGTGTTCCCCCAATGCTCCCCTCCCCCACCACACACACACACACACACACACACACACACAGAGCCTCCCCTCTCCCACCACACACATGCACAGAGCCACACTTTTTCAGAGCTGGCGGGTGTGTGTCTCCTGGACTCCCTCCTCTAACCAGGGAGGTAGATGGCAGAGGAGTTAGGATTGGAAGGCCAGGGTGGGTACAGATCAACAGCCCCTGCTCTTAAGCCTGTCTGGCCTAGCGAGGGGAGGGGTGGCTTGTATTGATCCAGGCCGTGAGTTTGTGGGAAACAGCAGTTTCTCTCCCAATATGAAATTGATGGGACAGAGTCTTGCAGACTGGGCTGGGACATAAGGAGCCAGGAAGAAATGCCCTTCGATTCTCAGAAGCTCAGCTCCTGATGGAGCAGAGATCCTCAGTCAAGGCTCAGCTGGCAAGACGACTGACTGCAAAAAGCTTGCTGGGAAAGGGCGTGGCCCTTCCGAACCAGGCTCTGGACCCTGGACTCCAGGGGTGGCCTGATGACAGCTTCCAGCCCCTTCTCCTGCAGTCACCTACTTTGTAAGGCCCTGTCATCCTCTGGACCTGTTCTCCTTAGAAGTCAGAGGGGAAGGTGAAAACCAGCCATCAGAGAGTACAGTCTTGCTCTGCCCTGAAGGACACCAGTGACTGTATCTCCTCCTGCCAGGTCTTGCTAACACCCATGGTGGCTCCAAGGACAGGCATGGCTCTCTGCCTGGGCCCTGGACCCATGGAAAAAAGGCCCCTGGAGCTGGGCTGCAGTGTGTTCTGGTATAGAAACAATGGGCTGATATCCAAGCTAGGCTCTGAGCCTTGGATGTACCCCACCTGTGACAGGGACCCTCTGAGCCAGGCAGAGCTTAGACTCTTGCAGTCCATCTGGTGTAGTCATGACCACTGACACAGACTCTCCCCTGCTCAGTATCTCACTCCCTCCCCCTGAGACTCAGATCCAGTCCTGGGTAGCAGCCAGCGTTCTTCATCCTCCTTTCCAACCTGTCTTGATCATCCCACCTGCTGGGGCTGGGCTCCAAAGCACCCTCAAGAGGCTTTTTGTGTGGAAGGTTTGGGTTCATTATGGAAGCTGGGAGTGGGTCTAACCAGTGAGAGGCTCTGCCTGGGTGGGAAGGGGTGGGGCCTGGTGGGAGGAAGTGGGCCTCTGGAGTGTCTTACAGGGTATCTCTGTCCCACCATGCTTCAGCATGGGCCTAAAAGCCACGGAGCCAGCAGCCAAGGGCTGAGACCTCTGATAAACCAGAACAAGCCAGCCTTTGGGGAGTCCATTTCTCAGCTACCTTGCTTGTCACAGGAGTAAAAGTCTGGCTGGCACCCTTCCACTCTCGCTGGTCCTCTAACTCGCAGCCATAGTGAACGGCCGTCACTGCCAAGGGGGCCACCTTCAGGCCTAGGCGCTGTGTGCCTTTCACTTTTCCTTCTGTCACTCCCTCATGACACATGTCGCACCAGTCACGAAGTCTCCCTTTAGAGTTCCCTCAGCGCTGACTTTGGCTTTCCCATTCTGCTCGTATGAATCCTATTCAAGCCGGCACCGTGACAGAGAGACCTTGGAGGCTGATATAACATCCCAGTGGCTGGGCCTTCCTCTTGGCTTTCCTCAGGGGTGCAGTCAACACTAAATGGAAGGGCATGGCAAGCTTGTTAGCAACATGCTAGATTGCCAAGGGTAACCTTATACCAGTAGCCTGAGGCTGAAGTAAGAGGACTTAGCCTCTGGCTGGGTTAGGCTTGGTCATTTGGACCAGTGGGTTTCACTGGGCTTGCTAGTGGGCTGGGCTGAGGTGAGTGGGTGGTCTTGCAGTAGGCTGAAGTGATTGTGTAGTGAGGTGAGGAGATCTTGGGTTTGGGTTGTTATGTGGTGGGGATGGGGTGTTCACGTTGGTGGGGTAGGGTGGGGTGTTTGTGGTGGGGGGGTTGAGTGGTTATGTGGTGTGATGGGGTGGGATAGGTTGGCCATGTTGTGAAGCGGGGTGGTCACGTTAAGGACAGGTGGATGTGTGCTGGGGTGGGGTGTTTATGTGGGTGGGGTACAATGGCTTGTGTGGGTTATCCAGATTGTGAGTCTGGTTGCAGGACTCACTGAATGGAAGTACTTGACTCGCAATGGTTGGGATGGTTTTTTTGGGATGGTCCAGGCTGATTTAGTTAGGGCTGCCTAGTGTGTGGCTTTCAGAAAAGGCCTGGCCACTGGGCTGTTGACTGAGCTGTGAGGCAGATTTGGTTGGGGTTGCATGATGGCATCAACTTTATGAGAAGGCTGACTGGTTGAGTTAGGCTTGATTAGCCTGGTTGATCTCATTATCCAGGCTAGGTCAGTTGGCTGGGTGATAGCTTCAGGTTCCTTTGACCAGGGCTAGTTTGTTGGGCACCATCATTGGGACAGGTTGGTCACTTGAGTTTCTAGAATTGGGCCAGCTCTGATGGCCTGGGCAGGTTGGTTATAAGCCTCGGGGATGGGTTATGAGCTGGTCTGGCCTGGCTATCTTGAGGACAGCCACAGAGCTGACTTCTGCTCAGTCCCCACCTCTGAAGCAGGGCCATGGGGGGGGGGGTGGTGGGCGTTTTGGCCACAAATAGCTGTGGGGAACACAAACAGTTTGGTCTTCAAAGCCCGTGGTGGTGGCGGCTGTAACTTTCCACAGAGCCCCAGTGAGCACGACTCTGGGCCTTGTGTGCGGCCCAGATGCTGCTTCCTCTGTAGCTAACCACAGTGTGGGGGGCAGGAAGGTGAGGAGCTGGGGCTCAGAGGTTCTTCTGTAGGAGCCAGCGGGGGGCCTTCGGCAACCCCCACCCAGGCTCCAGGTGCTCTCTACCTGGGCAGAGGGACTGACCCTGGGTAGAAGAGCTTTCTGGGGCCTGTGACTCTCCTAGCACAGTGACAGTGCCAGATCTGGCAGGGGTGACTGCAAGAGGCAGGTACAGAGCTGAGGGCTGGTTAGACCACAGGCTGGACCTTGGCCTCTTGCAGCTGGATTGGAGACTGGCCACCCATTTAGTCCTTCCTTCATGCCAAAACCCTTCTTCACCTCTCACTATGCACAAGGATCTGGCCAGCGGGTCAGAGGGAGAGGTAGCAAGAGCCACAGAAATAGGCTCCTTAGGGGCAGTGTGCCCCAGCCACTCCTGGCTGTCTCAGCTCTGTTCAGTGTTCCTTTGAGGGCCCCTACCGTGGGCAGCTCCAAGCCCACGGTGCCCGGAAGAGGTATGGCCTGTGGCCAGAGGCGCAACGGTGGCTAAGCCCAGACAGTAGGGCGGGCCCTTGAGGCCCAGCTCCCCTTCCCCTCAGCTCCCTTGCCTCTAGGCCAGGCCACATGTCACCTCCCTACCATGCCAGTAGGGCTAACCCTCCCCTGGCTCTGGGAAAACAGGTATTGTCTGTCAGACTTAAGCTTCAACTTAAGAATAGGGAAGTGGGGTGGAGTCAGGAGGGTCCTGACAGAGACTCAACAGATTGGAGGCAAACTTGAAGATCCTGTCCAGATGTCCTGATGGTTACACCATGAGCGACCACATGGCCCAGTGGAAGTCCTGCTGATGACCAGCCCAGCCCTAGGCTTGCCATTTATATTCCTGTGGCCTTGGGCACACATCTTTACTGCTCGGCCTCAGGTTTCTCAAAGGCGCTGAATCTCTGGGCAACTTTGCCATCTGGAAGGGACACTTGACAGCAAGAGTGCACTGATGTTCTCCGGGTGCCGCCTGGAACTGAGGAACACCTACAGCGGATGATGAAGACGCTCACACTAGGGTTTCCTCAGTGACTAGCCTTCCAAGTTTGCTTGGAACCCAGGAGCATCTTGGGACATGAAGCATCAAGGCCAACCAGGATGGTTAGCCACAGTGGCTCCCTCTGCAGAATGGGGCAAATGTGACCTTCCCCGACATGTCTATGAGCTTAGATAAGAGTTTGTATGTGCAGACCAACCCTGCAAGGCCTGTGGGTGTCATCTCTCAGTGCCTTTGCTTGATGGTTCTTCCCTCTGTGGGTCTCTGCTCCAGGACTGTCCTGGTGGGACCCACATTTTCTTCTCTACACCTGGCTCTCCTCTTTAAGTTCCCAACTGCACCACCCCAGGACACTGCCCAGGACTGTTCAGGCATCCAGCTCTCTCCCTCCTTGGATTTCCTGGGGCCAAGATCCTGTTCCTGCCCCGACTGGCCTGAGACACCTTGGGGTACAGGGCCATAGCAACTGTACTTCTATGTCCCAATGTCCAGCTTTGGACTAGTGCATAGAAGACACCCACGTGGGTAAACATCCAACCCCTCCCAAGTGCCAGCTCAGCCCTCCACAAATTCTAGAGGCTTCGACTTTGCTGTCATGCCTCACGCAGCCCTGGCTTCTGACACAGCCCTCAAACCCTTGAGCAACCCAGGGTTGAAGAATGAAGGAAGAGCTTTGGGGCCCCAAGTAACACATTGAGGAGAACTGCAGGCAAGCTGGAGGTTACCCCAGCACAGCCTTGTTGGTTGTAGATCATGAGGGTAGCAGCCACTGGGGTTGGCAGTGGCTGGTACTCACCACTTCCCTACTGCATGATGCTGAATCTGGATTGAAGCCCTCTGAGCCAGTCTGTGTCCATAAATGGAGAGGCACTGGAAACCTACCTCTATCCTGGGTCTTCCGGTAGAGGGGATTCTGGGAATCTTTTGAAGTAATACCAGGAAGGACCTCTTACAGTTTTACTCTATAGGCGCCCCACTGTGCGGCTTGTTAAAATTCCAGAAGCCTAGAGACAATGGGAGTTTTCTCCATTTTTCCTCCCCATCCTTCCCAGCTTCCTTGCCTCCAAACAGAGAGCATCTCCCATCCCAGCTCAAATGAGCACACTTGTGGACCCTGAAATAGGATGGGTTCTGTGGCTTGTCCTAGGCCCCCTGGAAGAAGCTACATCACCTCTGTAGCATCTGTCCTGTTCTCTCAAGTGGACATTCTGTGCCCCTTGTGGACCCTTGCCCATCATGCCACCAAACCAGTATGGCCTTCCTCAGTGATGGGCTTTCTCCCGACCCCCCCCCCCCCCCGTTGAGAACACCTGATACATGCTTGTATTTGCTATATAAGTTTGCCCTGACCTTGTGTTAGGCTGATGTGCCTTCCAACCACCCTACCTGGGCCTCTTCACCCTTGAGGTACCCACAAGCTCCCTTCACATAGGCTTCCTAGCCACAGAAATGAAAACCAGATGCCCCAGGGCTGCCCAGGTTCTTTCTCAGCGGGGAACTGGCATCCACGGGCCACTGGCTCAGTCCAGGATGTCCTCTGGGCCAGTTGAGAGGCCACAGACTACACACTGGTCAGCTTCTCCGGGCTCTGCAGCAGCTGGGGCTGTACACAGCTGCTTTCTACACAGCTCTACCCACAGTTGGAGGCAGGTCTCTAAGCTTGGCTGCCATGTGGGGGCTGCCAGTGACCCATCTTCAACTCCCTGCCTTTGGCTTGATGACTCAGAAGAAATGGAGCCCCACCCCCTGATCTTGGGCATTGGGGCCCCTTTGTGGTGGACTTGCCTCCTAAAAATGGTTTCTTTCCAAATTTTTGGTCATTCCAGTAATAGCCCCAACGAGTCTAACCCTAAAGTCATCTTGAATGTATTTCTTTTTTTTTTTTTTTTTTTTTTGGTTTTTTGAGACAGGGTTTCTCTGTGTAGCCCTGGCTGTCCTGGAACTCACTCTGTAGACCAGGCTGGCCTCAAACTCAGAAATCCGCATGCCTCTGCTTCCCAAGTGCTGGGATTAAAGGCGTGCGCCACCACCGCCCGGCTTGAATGTATTTCTTAATATACTTTTCAAATGTATTTATCCTTTTTATTTATGCTTAATTTTTTAAAAAATTATTTATTTATTATTGTGTGGGGGGAAGGTACATAGGTAGAAGTAAGGCCAGCCCACTGGAGTTGGTTTTTTCCTTCTACCATAGGAATCCTGAGAATCAAACTCAGGTTTTCAGGCTTGGAGGCAGGCACCTTAACGAATTTAATCTCTTCAAGATTTACTTAAGTAGCTCAGTGTGGCGGTGCACGCTTTTAATCCCAGCACTTGTGTGGCAGAGACAGGTGGATCTCTATGAGTTTGAGGCCAGCCTGATCTGCATAGGAAGTTCCAGGACAGCTATGTATAGAAAGAAACCTCCTCTCAATTAGTTAGCTAATTAATAGTTAATCCATTAATTAGTTAATTAATTCACTTAAGAAATCTTATTTCTGATCATTGCAAATCGATACGTTTGTCTTACTCCTTCAGTACTGGGGATCAAACTCTCATTCTAGGCCAGTGCTCTGTCAGTGAGCAGCAGCTGACAGTGATGTTTTCCTCAAAAGCACGTTGACCATGAACAAGGCAGGTGCTCCTAGTGGGCCATCCATCGCGCTGACCTAGGAAGACAACTAGGAAAGAATTTACACGGTAGACCTCCAAGCCTAAAGCTCAAAGCTCCTTTGGTACAGCCCCATCCTGTCTGAGCCAAAGCCTTCAAGATCACAAGTTAATGGGGATCTGGGCTTCGACTGCCTTGAATTTATGAAGACCCAGAGAAGATACTTGCCCTGAGTGGCTACCTGAGGAACAGAGTTAGAAGTCGCTGTTGATAACAGCCACACATGTCGGCCAGCACTTCACGACCACAAAGCCTTTGCTCGTGTTTAGGCTGGAGGTAATGTAAGCAAGAAAAAATGGAGCAGAGACTGATGTCTGGAGCCTCAGAATGTTGCTAGAAACATCCAGAGAGCCTCTGGTCTCATGTTTTCCGGAGGACGGTCTCTGAGGTAATTCAGGCAGCTTCAGTGGGGACTGGCACCAACATGAAGTGGGTACCCTTCCCCATCCATAATCATGATATTGATACCGCCAGGGCTGAGGAACCTGGTGCCCAAGGTCTTCATCTCCTGCACACTGGCTGACTTCAGCAGCTGAGGAGATCAAGATAAAGTTGGCAGCCTCAAATGCCCAGATGAAAAATATAATATTTTCAGACTTGGAAAGATGGCGACATGGCATTTCAAAATAGTTACAACAGGCAGAATTATAACATGGCCTCCAGACCCCCTGGCATGAGTAGGACTTGACAAAGGTAACCTTGAACAAGAAGTAAGTTTACCTTGTTAATGGTGAGTCTCAACTTGATGAGATGTAGAGTCTCTTGGGAGATGAACCCAGGCAGTTAGTTTAATTGCAGTGTGAAGACCTGCCCACTGTGGGAGGCTCTATTCCCTAGGCTGGGATTCTGAAGTGTTCAAGAGGAGAAAGAGAGCTGACGACAAACATCCATTGCTTTCTTCTGGACTCTGAATGGGATGTGACCAGTTGCCCTACATGCCTGCTCCCAGGACTCCCCTAAGATGATGGACTGTACCCTGGAATTGAGTTAAAATAAATCCTTTTGCGTTGTCCAAATATTTTAATCACAACAGGAACTGTAACTAAGAAGAGGAAAAATGTTACTGAGAAGTGTGGCTCTTCCTGTGGTTGGAACTGTTCTGTGGTAGGGATATGGAAGAGTTTGGAACTTAAGGCTAAGAAAGTCCTAAAATGCTGGAAACAGGTATTAGTGGGGCTTTCCGACAGAAGCTTAGGCGGCAAGAATTCGGAGAGAAGTCTGGATGCATGGACTCCTGAGGTCTGAGAGAGGGACAGGCACACAAGTATGGAACTGGGCCAGGGATGCTCTCAGGATGTTTTGGCCAAGAATCTGACTTTTATTCTGCCTCTGTCCTGAGAACCTGAGTGAAGTAAAGAGAGAGAACACGCTGCATCAGCTCAAAAGAGCAAGCCTCTTGCACCACACTGGGGCAGAATAGCCATCCTCAGTGGGGAAAAACCCACCCAAGGGAGACTCTGTCTTGTTGATATCCAAATTAATTTAAAGCAAGCAAAGCTGAACGAGGGTTCCCTGTCACTCAGAGGTATCTGCCTAGGAAAATGTTCCCCCAGGGTCCACACACAGAAGCTGATGCACTGTGATCCCGGGGAGAGTCTGGCTGTATCTCTATCTGGCAATGTTGGCCTCGTGGTGCTGGCTTTGCAGGCATGAAAGACACGAGACTGAGGTGATGATCGAGAGGAGCTGAGGCCAGGCAACCTGTGACAGAGCCAGAGTGTCTGAGAACCACCTGAGAGGTCAGTTTAAAACCGTGAAGGAGAACCCTTCGAAGGATGGAGAAGCCAGGATAGCGGGGATGCCAAGGCGATGGGATGTCTGCCAAGGAAAGCTGGAGGCGTGCACTGGAGCTGGCCTAAGAGGAGGCTCTGTGTGCTGAGGGCAGCAGAACTGGAGGAGCAGGGTTATCCAAGCCCTTTGGAGGGCTGCCAACTTAATCTTGATCCCCAGATGTTAGACAAGGAACGATAGGATTTGTCTTGCTTTGATCTGAAAAATCCTTACTATGCGCCAATGCCTGCCCACCCCAATCCCTTTTCAAAGATTTTAAAATTTTATTTATATGCGTACACTGTAACTGACACACCAGAAGAGGGCATCAGATCCCATTACAGATGGTTGTGAGCCACCATGTGGTTGCTGGGAATTGAACTCAGGACCTCTGGAAGGGTAGTCTGTGCTCTTAACCACTGAGCCATCTGTCCAGCTCCAGCCCATACTTTTTTTTTTTTTTTTTGGAGACAGAGTCTCACTGTGTTCTGGCTATCTTGGAACTTGCTCTGTAGACTAGGCTGGCCTCAAACTCAGAAATCAGACTTCCTCTGCCTCTGGAGTACTGGGATTAAAGGCGTGTGCCACCACACCGGGTTAATGCTTCCCTTTTGAAATAGGAATATTTAATCTGCCATTAGATGTTAGAAATATGTAACAATATAACTTGTCATTTTATTGCTGCTATTATTATTATTTATTATTATGTATGTGTGTCTGTGTGTGCATGCGTGTCCACCCCCAATCCCCTGCTGTGTGGAGAGTGCATGCCACAGTACCCATGTGGAGGTCAGAGGACAGCTTCATGAAGTTGGTTCTGTCCTTCAGTCTTTATGCCAGCTCCTGGGATCAATCGCAGACTGTTAGGCTTTGTGTGCTTTTCCCTTTACCTGCAGAGTCATGTTTTATGGTTTCTTGTTTTATTTATATTTGATAGGAGTTTGCACTTAAAAGACTGCAAGTCTCAGACGAGACACAAACTTTAAAACTGTCAGAAGTGTTATAGACGATGGAGACTTCTGATTGTATTTTGCATTATGAGACAAACATGCGAATTCTGGTACAACGGAAGGAAAGTTATGATTACATTGATGTGTTTGGGTGTCAATGTTACAAGGAGTGGAGTTTGGGTGGCTAATTTCAATTTTCAACTTGAGATCTAGCGTTATCTGGGAGGTGGGCTTCTGGGCATGCCTGTGTGGGGTTATCTTATTTAGATTAAGTGAAGTGGGAAGACCTGCTCACTTTGGGCAGCACCATTCCCTACGCATGGGCGCTGGTTTCTGAAAGAGCAAACGCTAGCTGAGTACCAGGATTCATGGCTTCCTGACTGTGGACATAACATGATCAGCTGCTCCAAGGACACTCTGTCTTGACTCCCTCACTGTGATGGAGTGTACCCTGAAATTGTAGGTCAAAATAAACTATTTCTCTCTCAAGTTGCTCTGTCAAAGTCTTTTATCATAGCAGCAGTCACTAATATACAGCTTGAGCTCACCACAGGAACCTTTCAAAGGAGATGAGGGATCAGGCACTGTGCTCTGCTGTCTTAGGGGAGTGTAAATGGCCTGTGCATGGTCACATAGCAGGAGACTCTGGGTGGCCTTTAGGAACCTGCTGACAGCTAGATGAGCTAGGGATGGTCACCCAGCTCCAACCAACTCCAGAAAGGAACCAGCATCTAGAAGGATACCCAGGAGTGGGAAGAAATGTCAGTTCAGTTGGCACAGTGCCTACAGCCTGAAGACACCCAAACCTTTGTGTAGGTCCATGGCTGTCAGTCCACAGTTTACATGGCCGTAAAGTCTGTTGGTGTGCATGGAATGGTCACTTTCCTTCTGAGGCAGGAGGGGCGTGAGGGTTCTGCTCTCTTTCTGTAAATGGTCCTCTGCTCACAAGGGCTGCTCAGAGCTGACATGCTCCCACCCTCCCCCACCCCCAGCTCTCCAGAGTATGTGTGGAACCCATATCTTACCTCAGCTCTGGCAAAAACAGTCAGTGTGTGTCCCTTGTGCCTGTGGGGTCAACCAGAAGCTAAGCTTGCCGCCACTAAGATCAGAGTCAGGTGTGGTGGTTCAGACTTGAAATACCAGCATTAGGGAGGGAGAAGTAGTCAGACCAGGAGTTCAAGGTTATCCTCGGTGTCGTAGGGAGTTTGAAGTCAACCTGGTCTACATGAGATATCTCTCAAAAGATGGAGGAAGAAGAGTAGGTGGAGGACAGGGAGAGGATGTACAGGGGGAGCAGGAGGGAGAGGAGGAGGAAGAGAGAGCTACTTATTATGGAGACATAAGGCTGACCTGGTACCCTCTCTGTACCCCAAGCTCTCTTGAACTCTGGATCCTTCTGTTTCAGTCTTCCAAGTTTCTGGGGTTATAAATGCATGCCACAAGGCACAGTTTCTTTAAGAATTTTAAGTCAAATTGGTTCAATTAAAAAAAAAAACAAACAAAAAGAACTAGTGTGAAATATTTTTTAAAAATGGTTCTAATTTTCTGACTTCACCAAGAGGTAGGCTTGCTTGCCCCCCTCTCTCTTTCCTGGGGGACTCAGTGGCCCCTATCTGCTCCCATCAAGAGTGTGTGGACATGATGTGACCTCCATTGGGGGTCTTAAAGGGTGAGTGGCTGGCTGAAGGCTGCCTGTGGGACACTCACACGTGAGAAGTCAGCTGGCACATAAGGCCCCCACCGAGAGGCCATGTGCAGGCACTCCAGCAGTTGCTCCCAGCTGCCAGCCAGCATGAGGCGCCAGCATGGCACTGCAGCCGAACCAGGTCTCCAGATGGACGCGGCCCAGCCAGCTCTGACCACAATGGCACAAGAGACCCCAAGAAAGAAGTGCGGTGCCACGCCCTTGCCTTTCTCCCGTTCCTGACCACAGAGGCTCTGCCGAGTCAATGGTGGCTTTCAGCTGTGGAGCTTCAGGGTCCTTGAGCAGGAACAATGACAGCCAGGACAATTAGTGACCCAATCTGTAAATGTCCAGAGTGGTTTGGAGACCCACTATGGGGGAAGTCCTCCCAGAGTCTTCCATGAAGCTTCCATGGGCTTCTACTCCAACTGTTCTGCCCCTGTGTCCCCACTAGTGCAGCTGCTGAGCTCCTGCTGTATACCTCGCCTGGGAGGCAGCTCCAACCTTGCTGAGAGAGACATCAGAAGGGTGAGGAGGAGGCACGGATGAAGCTAACTTTCTTTCTGTTCTCTGCTTCTTCTGTGGGGTGTCCAGGCACTGCTGAACACCAGGCAGGGAAGGATGGCGTGGAACCAGGTTCCGACGTTCACTTCTTCCCATGGAGCATTCAGACACTCTGAGGTTGCATACCCAGTGGGAAAGGATGAAGTCAAGTCCGGAACGGTTGGATCGGCAGGATCCCAGTCCACCAGTGAACGCCGAAATGAGGTTTTCTCCAAAGTGTTATGACTCTCTTAGGTAACAGTTAACAAAACAGCTTGTGTTCTTTATTCAGGGTAAACAAGGACTGTATAAACCTTGGAGAGTTGGAAGGGCTTTTCTTAGTGTGAAGTTTCATGAGTGGAGGCTTAAGGTTCTGGGGATACCTCATTTGCATGGAGAAGCATTCCAGAAAGTTAAACCTGTAACTTCGCCAAGGATTACATGAATTCCTCAGGTAGAGTGTAGGGGTCAGGCTTCCCAGATAAGGTAGAGAAGAGAAAGCCCGGCTGGAAAGAGAGTCTTCCATTTTGCACTGAATTCAGGAGAGCTGTCCGGACACGGTAGACTTTAAATAACAGCTGATCAGTCCAGCCAGGACATACATCAAGTGTTCAGTTTATGCTTCTGTAATGATCCAGACCCCAAGGCAGCAATACTAGGTGCTCACTTACTCAAAACCCTGTGTTAGACTTTTTCGTACCCTATCCCAGGAACAGGACAGACGTGGCTTCCAGTGTGTTCAGGGAGCCTACAAGGACACATTGTCTGGGAAGCTTTGAAAGGTCTTATCATTATTGAAATTATGCACTTACTGCATACCAGACAGCATGTTAAACATTTGAGAGCCCCACCTCAAAGCCAGTGTGGGATGGAGCTGTGATCTCAGGGGCAGCTAAAGACTTAGGCCTTTACTCTAAAGGCAGCAGGGCCATCGATAGCCTTTGAGCACAGGCTCGCTCGTGAGTGGATTGTGGGGCCAGCGCCCCTTTGGGAAGCTTGCTACCTTTGATCTCTTGAAGGCTCAGCTGCCAGACCAGGAGACTGGAAGAACACATTACAGATGGTAAGTCTTTGGTCTGGTATCTACCATTCCTTCCAAATGTCTGTCCACAGCAAACATCACTAGCTGATCCTAGCTCAGGCCTCTGCCAGACTCCACCAATCACATCACACTGGCCTGGAGGGTGCTGACTGATAATCAAGGCAGTGGCCGTCTTCCTTTCCTTCTTGTCCCGCTGCCTGCGTTCTGCTCTTGCCATCCAGGGATCCACTGCTGGTTGCAGGCTTCTGAGGAGGGAAACTGAGGCCCAGCCCCTCCCAGGCTTCTATGCACCAGCACTCAAGGCCTGAAGCCACTTCTCGGCTGAATCCCAGCACCTCCACTCCGTGAAGGAGGCAGAGGAACATCCAGTCTTACCACCATCCCTGAAGTGTCTGGAGGCTCCCTTCTGCCCCTGGCCACAGCCTTGGTGGTCCCAGACACAGAGCACAAGAAGCTTCGGGAGTTGTTGGCACAGGACAGACGCCCAGTTAGTTAGAAAAACATGTGGCTCACTCTTCCCTCTCCTGCCCCTCAGCCGCCACAACCTTCTAATTCAATTTCCCTTGAAAAACAATGGTTTCAATGAAGGGGGAAACAGGATTTTCCGAAACTTCGTAAAGTTTTGCAAAATAATGACCCCCCAAACTGGCAGGCGTCCTCCCCTTCCTGCTCAAATGAACGTCTTTGGGACATTTCACAGGCTTTCAGTTCCTACTGGACATGCCCCTGTCTCCAGGCTGCCCTTCCAGATCTCACACTGGGCATCAGATGGTCAGAGGCCCTGGGTCAGCGTCTTTCACTGGGTGGCCCTCCTATAGTTTGAGGAAGGACTGGGCGAGAGGCGAGAGGAGCCTGGCTGACTGGGCCAGCCTCAGAGATGTCCCCTGAGTAGGCTCTGAGCATGGGCTACTGAATCTGAGAGTCAGAGGGGCCAGGTCATCTTAGAGTCCGAGCACAGTACAACAGAAAACAGAGCTGAGACTGATGTGAACCCCAGACTCTTCTTTTCAGCTGCCCCTTCTGGAAGCTTTGGGTTGGGGACCCCAGGAATGTTAGAGTTAGCTTGTCTCCTCAAGACAAGGCTCAACCGTCTACACACCACATGATGTTTCTAGGACTTCACCTAGTCAGTCGTTCCTGGAACTCTCTGCAGGGACAGCATCCTAAATCCCCCCCCCTTCACTGGCCCCTTTAGGATCCCCCCATCTCTCTGGGAAGTCACCCCTTTGCTATTCCTGGAGAACTCTCTCCAACTGCTCTGTACTGGGGACCACTACCAGGTTCTGTATTTGGCCTATGCTCTCTACAACTTTGCCCCCCCCCCCTTCATTAGATTATACTCCAAATCTCACCCTTCATTACTGCTAGAAGGTGAACTAATTCATACTAAGGTGTGACTGACTACCCAGCCTCCCTGTCTCACAGGGTAGCATGGCTCTGAGCAGAGCTTCTGCAGTAGGGAAGGCCTGGAAGGCCACTCCAGGTACTTGAGGGAGATTTTATGATATGCCTTATTGCCAGGTGTGGTGCTACAATGCCTTTAATCCCAGCTTTGTGGGGGAAGATGCAGATGGATCTCTGATCTCTGTAGATCCAGGCCAGCCTGGTCTACTTAGTGAGTTCCAAGACCATTAGGACTATATAGAAAGACCCTGCTTCAAAACAAACAAACAAATAAACAAACAAACACCTAATTTGCTTTTTCTAGTACTTTGATATAATACCATGATGAAACAACTTAAGAAAAAAGTGAGGGTTTTTTTTTTTTTTTTTTTTTTTTTTTTTTTTTTTCCCACAGCTCCTGGGTTTAGTCCACCATAACAGGAAACACATGACTGCAGGAGCACAGGGCAGCTGATCACACTACATCCACACAGTCAGGCAGCAGAGAGAAATGAATGTTGGTGCCTAGCTCACTTCCTACTTTATATGCAGGCCAAGATCCCAGCCTAGGGAATGGGGCCACCCACAGTGGGCATCAAGATAATCCAGTCACAGGCATGTTACTCGGGTGATTCTAGATTTCATCAAGCTGACAATTATATTAAGCTTCATATAATGAATGTAGGCATTTATTCTCTTGGGTCTGATCCTGCTTTTGCCCTGGACCTGGGGTCTGTGCCTTTGACTCAGTGTGGGCCATTACAAGACTTCATTTTAGAAATTTTGTCTTCAGACATGGATTTCTGGGCAGTTGAAAGTCCCTGTGTGGTTCCTCTTGGTCAGCTTGACTGGGCTGAAAAGTGCCTGAGACAGTTCTAAGAAGGTCTACCCTAAATAGGAGGTTGGCTGAGGCACACTGTCTTGTAGGCTGGGGACCTGATGGGACAAAACAGGGAGAGAGAGCCAGGCAGTGGTGGCTGCACACCTTTAATTTCAGCACTCAGGAGGCAGAGGCAGGCGGATCTCTATGAGTTCAATGCTAGCCTGGTCTACAGAGGGAGTTTCAGGACAGCCAGAGTTACACATAGAAACCCTGTCTCAAAAAAACAAAAAGGGGATTGTGGGGAGAAAGTCTGCAGGCAGATGGCTCTCCCACTGCTTCCCGTTGTAATGGAAGCTGCCCCCCCCCCATTACAAGGGACTCAAGCCTTTGAAACAATGAACAAAAAGAAAGCTTTCCTCTACCTGCAGAATGCTGTGACAGGCAGTGCTGGCCTCCACAGCTGGATGCCCATCAGCCATGTCCTGTGTTCTGTCTCCTGAACTGGATGTGGCAAGATGCAGGTGCACAGAGTCTGGTATCCCCGGCTGCCCTGAGGAAGTAACAAGGAAGTTTGCTGAGTGACTAAACAAGGATGCTGTGACAAGAAATACAAGATGGCAGGTCCCTAGTTAAGCTGCCAGGCTCTGATCCGGCCTCTTAGGCCGCTCCAACTGCACAGCCAAGTGTTTCCTATTTCCCTGGCCACGTGCTGCCCTGAGCCCTTGGGTTACAGGCAGGACTAACAGATACGGTTTCCTCTAAACAAGACAGTTTGTAAGCAGGAGAGGCTGCCATACATCCAAGCATGCCTAGCTCAGCCTCCCTCAAAAAAAAAAAAAAAAAATGCATGGCCTGGGCTTGAAGAATGATCGACGAGCAGTGTGCTTATCTAATACACATGAAGCCCTGGGTTCAACCCCAGCATCATGTGAATAGGACATGGGACATGGGACACACACACACGGAATCCCAGTACCACACAAAGCACATGGAGCATGGGACACACATGCATGGAACCCCAGACTCCAAGAGGTAGAGGCAGAAAAATCAGGAGCTCAAGGTCACCTTCAGCTACTTGGTGAATAAGAAGCCAGCCTGGGACATGAGACCCTGTGACTTATTTCTTGACCTGTGGCAGAGATGAATCGTCTGACGAAAGCGGCTTAAGAGAGAAAGGGTTTCTTTCAGCTCACAGATCAAAGCGCAGTCTATCACTGCAGAGAAGTTAAGGCAGCAGGAGCCTGAGGCAGCTAGACACACCCATGAACAGCCAGGAAACAGAGAGGAATACAAACACATGCCCAGCTTGCTTTCTCTATTGCATACAGTTCAGGGTCCCCTGACCAGAGAATGGTCCCAGCCATAATTAAGATGGGTTTTCCTATATCAGTGAACATAGTCAAGATGATTCCCCACAGGCATGCCGGGAGAAGTCTCCCAAGATATTCTAGATCTTGTCAGGTTGACAGAACTCACATTATACTTGGCCAAAGAACAAAGAAGAAAACACTGCTGAGGCCCAGCAAGGGCAAAGGTCATGTCCGTCTACTGTCTCCTACCACCCCTGTGTACCAACCACATAGGTCACATGACCATATCATCCCAGGGATACTTCTATGAGGCTGACTTGGGGCCGGGCCATTTTATATAGCAACCATTACAATAACCCCATAAGGGATACATTCTATTTTATTTCCATTTCATAGATGGGAAAACTGAAACACACCGAGAGGCTGGGTATATTACCAGAGGTCACACAGCTTATGAATGGCAGAGCTGGGACAGAACTTGGGACAACAGGTTCAACAGTCATGTTGCCTTGTGAAGTAGAGCTTGGAAACAGGGAAACTGAGGCAGAGGCAGTCTTCTACCAAGCATTTGATGAACAAGGCTGGGAGACCCAGTCAGCTGGCTCTGTGGTGAGCCCCTCCCCTAATCCCATCAACGAAAGCCCGAGACTCTCCTGCAGACTTGTGGCCATCACAGGGACACAGAGGGTAGGAGTAGGCTAGGAAGGAGAGACAATAACCACAGATGTGGGAGTTAGAAGCCTGAAACTGGCCAGAGGAATTCTGGGAGCACAGAGCTTGTAGTCACAGTGGTGGCCTGGTGTGAAGCTACTCTGCCTCATGGTCCACAGGTCTGCCTGAGTCGCCTCCTAAGGGCCCAGTCTCTGATGCCCACCTGAGATGGGGACATTGCTGTCCTGGGGCACTCCTGGCTCCTGGAGTCACAGTACACAGGGCTGTGGGATGTGCCCAGCCTGGCAGGAAAGCACTCATACAAGGAAAGCCATTCCCATGGCAGTCTCCCCTCCCCCCGTACCCATCGACGTCTCCCCCTAGGCTGCTATCTATCCCTTTGATTAGCCAGCCATGATGTCAGATGATTGCCAGGTCTGTCGGTCTGTCATCACACAGATTCTTGAGCATCTGGTCCTTCCTTAGCCACTGTCAGGATTTCACATGCCTGAGCTGTCGTCTTACAATCCCGAGCAGGAGAGGCTGGGCTTAGCCACAGATGGAGAAACTGAGGCACGGGATGTGGAAACAGCATGCTAAATACTTATTTGGAGAGATCCCCAGTGTGTCAAGGGACGGACTCACTACTCAAGCCAAATGTCTCATTTTATAGGTGGGTGATCTATATGTGTGGCCCAGAGAAGGCAAACAGCGTGTTTAAGGTCATGTAGCAAGTATCCCTTTGACCTCTGACCTTTTTCAAGGTAGATACCAAAGGAGCTAATGTCATTCGGCCCAAATGCTTCCATCCCGACCCCTGTACCTCTGTCACCACAGCCCCCACCTGCCCAATTCCAGCCTGATCTCTCCTCCCTGGCTCTTTCATATTTGGTGGTTGAGGGAAAATCCACCGGGGCAAACAGCGGCAGGCAGAGGACTTCCTCATCTGGGCCTGTGGGTTTTCCTTCCTCTCACGGCTCCTGAGGTGGCGTGGAGCGCAGGGCCTGGAGTTCTTGTAGACTGAGGAGACCCCAGCAGTCTGCAGTGACCCAGGGCACAGAGGCTACCATGTCTTGAACCCCGGCCCAAGCTGGAGTGACTAGGGCATGATGGGACTCTCTGCTTGTTCCTGGCTGGCTCAGGTCACACTTCTTCCCTGTAACAGCCTCCCAATCCCAGTCAGACTGGGTGTCACTGGTCCTGGCTGCATTAGGTGAGAAGATGCAGGTGCAGGTGCAGCCTATAGGGGTCGCTGTAAAGCTCTTGCTTTCTGTTTGCTTCGGAGGCAGACCTCAGGTAGCCCAGGCTGACCCCAAACTCACTATGTAGCCGAAGCTGGCCTTGAGCATTGATTCTCCTGTTAGCCTTCCTGCATGCTCAGATGAGAGACAGATGTCACTATGCTTGGTTTTTTAACAGAGACCCTTGTTGGAGACCCTGTCCAGTGTGAGCCTGGCCAAGCCCTCCATCCCTTGGCCTCAGTGTTCCCTGTAAAATGAGGGAAGCATCATTTCCGGGATCCATTTCTGTCCAGTTGGTCGTTTTGTTTTTGATTTTGTGAGGGTTTGAGGTTACAAGCTCAGGGCAGACAAACTCAAGTACTGTCTGTCTGCGAGATGGACATTGTTGGCAGGCTAGCCTTCCCATGGTCCTGTTTGTCACCAGCATGGCGGGACAGGGACTCGTTGGCTGGTTCTTGCTCTGAGTCTTCCGCCAGCCAGGCATCAGACCTATGATATGTGCAGGGCCTGGACATGGTGCTGGCTGTGGTGTGGAGGAGAGTCCGTGACCCAAGCATCCCGTCCTCACCTGCACCTAACCCTCACCGACAGCCGCACCAGGGACAATACTGATCTCGGAAGATTGAAGGCTCTTTGACTTTCTACAAGGGAGTCATTGCATTCAGCTCTGCCGTGACCCTGACCACAGCCCAAACCTGATTGCTAACCACATGGAGCCCTAACTCTAGGTATAGACGGCTGCATGGAAGCTGGTGTGGATGGGATAGCCTGGGGCCAGGCAGGCAGAGCGTGGTCACCTCACAGGCCAAAGTCATCCAATCCTCTTTGTCCTCAGGAGACAAGGCTGTACCTAGGCCTGGGCTAACCTGGGAATCTTAGTGTCCTTCACTGTTTCACCAGGGCAAGACTATCCCATCTCCCAGCAGGCAGATTCTGAGCCAGGATGCCATCTGTGTGTCCCTAGATTGCTACTGTTCTCATCGCCTTGGCCCCAACCGCTCAATTGTTCCCAACCGCTCCTGGGAACAGTCCCCCGAAACCCATAAGTCTGTGGTGGGGGATGACCCAGGTGGCAGCCCATAGCCAGGGGTCTTAATTAGTTTCTCACACTTATCCTCAGTCTGTCAGTCTGTGATATGGGTATTATGGTGTATTGGTGCTCTTGGTGCAGAGCCTAGCATGAACTTCAGGGACCATCCATGGGCTTCCTGGGCTCTGCTTTAGGGGTATTTGAAGAAACTGTTTTACCTTCTCCCATTTCCCAGCAGGGAAATCTGAGGCCTAGTTTCCCTCCAAACAGAAGAAAGGAGGCAGAGCTTCTGCCCTTCTCCTTAGCCTTCACGAGCAGCCTCCTGATTGCCGGAGAGGCAGCCATGCCACGGCAGGAGGTGAGAGACTTCCAGAGGCTTTGGAACACGAGTGGAAAATTGGTGCCCACTTTTACAAGGTCCCCCTTCCCGCTCATTCTTCTCATGACATCGGACCAACTATTTCTTCCGTAATCCAAACCATTGTTTTTCCAGGGTGAAACTGAAATAAAAACCACATGAGCCCCTCCACACACACCCTCAGCAAACAGAAGCAAGCTGTAATGAGAGCACGTGGGGGAGATCTTGTCTCCATGGGGTCTCCAGGAGGAGGCCGTCTGGCCATGGAGACGCTTGGGACTTCCTGGTGGCCGAACTGGGGTAGATATGGAGGTGTCAGACTGACAGGGCTGGGTTAGAGACCTTCTGTTTAGGGGGCAGGAGCCCAGGGCTCATGGAGCCCCTCTTTTAGAGGAGCCAAGTTCAACTCCCAGCACCCACACCAGACGGCTCACCAATGATTCCAGTTCTCGGGGGATCCGAGTCCTCTGTCCTCCGTGGGACTTTGCATTCACGTGCACACACTTATACATATGTATACTAATTATAAAAATAATTTTAAAAGTATGCTGCTAACAAGGTAGTTGGAGCGCCATGTGCTGGGACCTCAAAGGCAGCTGCCGACACCCCTGCAGAGCAGAGGGGCCCCAGAGAGGAAGAGGGGCACCAGGTACATGGTTGAGAGAGGAAGCGGCGATGGTGGGGTAGAACGCAGGGAAATCTGGATGCAGGTCACGACCTCCAGGCACCAGAGGAGCGCCTGTGTGGAAGGCAGGGGATTTTTGGAAGGTGCAGGCTGTTTTATTGACTGGAAGGCACACTCGGGAAGGAAGAGGCATAGAAGTCCCTGGAAGGGACTCTTTAAGGTTCTCACCAGGTCTTGCCCCCAGGGAGCTACACACACACACACACACACACACACAGAGAGAGAGAGAGAGAGAGAGAGAGAGAGAGAGAGAGAGAGAGAGAGAGAGAGAGAGAGAGAGGTTCATGAACACATATAGCCCCCACCCCGCCCCCAGCCAGGCCCATGCTTACATAGGCCCATGCACTTGCCTGATGCATGCATGCAAGAGCTATGTGTGCAAAGTGCAGGCTCAGAGAGGCTCCCTCCAGAGACACTGCTACTGTAACCAGACCACAGCTACCAACTATGCACAATATGGAAATGTGGCATGCAGACGCACACCCATGCAGCATGCAGACACACACCTGCCTGAGCACACATGCCTCCACACACAGCCATGTGCAGGCACATGCATGCCTACATACATGTGTATATGCAAACATGCATGCTGACCACAGGTGGTAGAGGCCTCCCAGGCCGAGTCAGGATGATAGCTCCTGAGCCCATTGGCTGATCTGAACACACAAGCAGAGCCCAGGTCAGGCTCCAGCTTGAAGCTCCCAGCCCAGGGGGAAGTCACAGGGTGTTTGTTGAAATCATGGTGGCTCCTTACAAAGGAGTCCCCGCAGTGACTCTCTTGTGTCCTCTGTGCAGATGAGGAATGGGTTTTTGAAAGCATAGCAGGTCAGTTGCAGGCACTGGAACAGGCTCTCTCGACAGAGCCTGGTTTCAGCTGGATGCTGCACTGGGCACATAGCAACTCCAGCCTGTGAGCTCCATGTTGTTTCCCAAGTGATGTAGAGAAATGTCACCAAGTCTTCCCAAACCCCAAAACAGCTAGGGTCCTTGTGTGACAGAGAGAGAGAGAGAAAGAGAGAGAGAGAGAGAGAGAGAGAGAGAGAGAGAGACAGACAGACAGACAGACAGACAGATAGCAAGTGCCAGAGCCAGAGATAGAGACAAAGACAGAGAGACAGTGACAGAGAGACACAGAGACACACACACAGAGAAAGACAAAGACAGAGACAGAGAGACAATGAGCACCAGACAGAGACAGACACAAAAACAGAGACAGAGACAAACAGAGACAGACAGACAGACACAAAAACAGACAGAGACAGAGACAGAGACAAACAGAGACAGACAGACACAAAAACAGACAGAGAGACAGAGACAAACAGAGACAGACGGACAGACAAATACAGAGGTGGAGGGGGTGAGCATGGCAGGCTGTAGCTTTTGAATGCCTCCCTTTGCCCCATGATAATCAGGCTTATGGCCTGTAGCCTGAGGAGACCAGGATCCACCAGCCTGGACCACAGGGATGCCACACAGTGCCACCAATGTCCTGAGCACAGCATCACAAGTGCTCCATGGTGGCTCAGCAGATCACCTATCCTGTGGGACAGCAGAGATGTACAGACATCATCCACACCGTCCCTCAGCCATGTGCCACTTCTGGAGGCCTCCTGTACGGGGCCCTGCGGAGGGGCAGCAGGAGAGCAGGTGTCCCTGAACTGCTGACTGACAGCCACCAACAGTCACCCACCTCAACCTTTTACAGTTTGCTGAAGCCTCTGGAGCTGTCAGATAACCTGAGGAACCATGTAAGGTAGAGGATGCTGGGCCTTTCTTACTCCAGACTATTCTTCCAAACCTAGAGGCCTAGGAAGGTAAACACCACAAGAGCTTGGGCCTCAGCCTGGCTCCTGCTGAGAACAATATATATTATAGTGTATATCACATATTAATTATATATTATATATTATACATTATATATTATAAATTATACTTTATATTATACATTATACATTACACATGATACATGATTATACATGATATATTTCATATCATGTATCATATTATACATTATATGTTATACATTATATATTATATATATATGCTTTAATCTCTCAGGTATGATAATATCTTATTAATCTAGAGTCTGTCCCCCACAAGGGATTCAGGTTGTTAAATGAATGCTTGAGACCTGTGCACTGGTCAGGATATAAAATCACACAGTAGTCTACCTAGATCCCCACTGGCATGCTGTGTGACTGGGCAGATGATGACCTGCTGTGGACCTTGACTCCGATGGTCACCAAGGCCTGCACTGGTGAGCTGCTGACAGCCTTTAAGGGCTTCGTGGACCTAGAGAGGTGATCTTCCTGACTGAGAGGGCAGATGACTGTTCCCCCACATATCTGAGGGTCTGTCTGTCCTCTGAGAGATGGATCCAGGTCTCAGAGACCCGATGACCCTAGCTGCCTCGACACTCAAGACATTTATCTACACCCACAGGGAAGGGCTTTTACCAGCCTGCGGTGGCCCCTGTCTGAAGCCTGGGCTGAGGGAGGAGCAGGAGAGAAGCTCCACCCAGCACTGTGGATGAGGGACAGGGTACTCATCTCCCATTTCTTAGAACCATGCGCAGCTGGGGTGAGCTCATTTACGGGAAAGGGAGATGGGGGGCTCCATTCACACCCAGCCCTGCTGGGGGGCAGCAAGTGCGTCAGCAGCCCAGCTTCGAGCCTGCCTCCGGAAACACCGCCCAGAGAGCAGTCACGAATGGGCTGGGTGAGGGGAGCTGAGCCCGATGTGTGTGTGTGTGTGTGTGTGTGTGTGTGTGTGTGTGTGTGTGTGTGTGTGTGTGTGTGTGTGTGTGTGTGTGTGTGTGTGTGTGTGTGTCAGGTGACAACCAGAAGGCCCAGCAAAGCCTGAGGCTGCTTAGGGTGCATAAAGAGGTCAACTTCCCTCTTTCCGGAGTCACCCCACTCCTGTTGCTGGCTGGAGGTCTGTCCAGCTGTCTGTGTGTCCAGCTGCCATCTCCAGGTTTCTGCACATCTGCAGGGTTCCCCCACCCCCACCCCCACCCCCACCCTCGACCCCGAAGGTTGAGTTCCGGTCCACACAATTTATTGGGCTTGTATGTCAGAGTGGGACCCTGGTGGACTGGCAAAGAGCCCTGGCTCCCCACTCCACCCCACCACCTCCAAGGCTTGATGTAGCTATTTAAAGCTGGTGGTGGCCCGTGGGAAACTTCTTCAGATGTGTGGTTTTGTCTTCTCTAGCTAGTGCAAGGGCCCGCACTCTCGAGGCTGGTGACTCACTGGCAATGAGAAAAGCCTTTTGTTTGATGTTTGCTGGAGGCTCTGCAGCCTGAGAACCCGGCCTGCTGGGGCCTTCCCCTGCCGGGACTCCTGGAAGGCTTGGGGAGTGCCCAGAGTGGCTCCTTTGTCCCTTGGGAGCCCAGGGCCCCTGGTGCTCAAGGGCTTGGATGTTCTGCTGAAGCTGGAGCCACTCGCTGTTGGGGAGTGGGGGTGGGACACATCCTCAAACTTCATCTCAGTCACTAGCTCCTTCAGGAAGCCGCCCTCAACCTCTCCAAGACTTTAGTCATTCTCCATTTTCCTGGCTTAATCCTGTGACGCGTCACCTGTGACATGGCTTTGGGCTCAGATGTGTGGGTATGTGTGTGGATCATCTGGGAGCACCTGGCACACAGCTGGTGCTCAATAAATGCTTTTGGTATTAGAGAGACAGATGAGATGTGGTGAACGTTTACTTTGTGTAGAACACTTCACGTGACTAATCCCAGTGAGAGGCTGTGGGTGAAGCCCAGTGGTACATAAGGCCTTGGGTTCCATCCACGGCACCACAAAAAAAAAAAAAAAAAATCACCTCCCCCATACTTCCTGCCTGTGAAGCGTTCCACTGAGACCTCAGGACAGTTCCACAGAACAGTCTTAGACATCTTCTGTTTTACATTTGAGGAGACTGAGGCACATGACAAAGGTCATGTGGTAATGGATATTTTCTCATAGTAAGGAACAATCAAAGCAGGACTTGAACACAGGACAGGCGGTATAACACAGCATCCAGCTGTCCCCAGAGTTTGGTGGCTGACAATCAGTCCCCAAGAGCAAGAAAGAATGACCCTGCGCTCAGAGCCTCAGTACAAGTTTCTTCCACCCTGACTCTGCCCCATTTCACCTGCCTGTCCCCAAGCTTGAGACCTCAAGAAATCACTTCCTCTGGGAGGTGCCTGCTCTTCTCTGCACGCCCACCACTACCACCACAGTAGCAGATCACACATTTCTGCCCGTGTCCCTGACCCAACAGAAATGTTTTCAGAATAGAAAGCAGCCCCCCCCTACCCCGCCCCGCCCCACCACCTCACAGTGTCCTAGCGCCCAGGCAAGCACAATAGCTAGCACCCAAGTTTGTAGACTGAGCAGCTGCCACCAGAACAGCAATCAGAGGGTGGTCTCCAGGGACACTTTCTAGAAACTTCTCTTACAATACATCCCTGTGGTCACCATCAAGAGAATCAGGAGCTTGGGTCTGCTGACTGGTAAGGATTTGAAAGTGACATCAAAGACCCAGAGGAGTTCTTCAGAGGACCTGTGTCTCTGGACAGCATGTGACCACCCTTCTATGGAGTCAGGGGTGTCGCCAACATTACAGCTCCGGAGCATCATGGAAACATGGGGAAGGGGACTCTGGGTTCTGCTGTGTTTAGCCATTGACAATGGGTAGGACTAGTGTACCCCTGAAAAAGGCACACTGAGCTCCATTCTTGAGGGTCAAGGGGTCACCAGGGCCAGAGCAGGACAGTGCTCATCCCAGGGTGACAGGAGAGTCATGGAGAGGTTCCAGGGAAGAGGTGACCTACTGAGTCTTGGATGCCTCAGGTGATGATGGATGGAGAATGAGACTGGCTTGCTTCTGGTGAGAGAAGCAGCATGTCTGAAGATTGCCAACAGGTGGCTGGAGTTCTGCCACTGGTGCCGACGGACGGTCAGGGTCTCAGACTGAGGCAGCAGAGGTTGAGGGTGGGCCATACTGTAGAGTTGGTGCACAGCAGGGTGCCAGCCCTGAATGCAAGCTTCCTTGGTACCAGCTCTTTTTTTTTTTTTTTTCCAGACAGGGTTTTTCTGTGTAGCCCTGGCTGTCCTGGCACTCACTCTGTAGACCAGGCTGGCCTCGAACTCAGAAATCCACCTGCCTCCTCTGTCTCCCAAGTTCTGGGATTAAAGGTGTGCGCCACCACTGCCCGGCCTCATTGCCCTTCTTATTGCTATAGCAAAATCCCTAACAGAAGCCATCCAAGGTCACAGCAGGGGAATCCATCTATCATGTCAGAGAAGACGTGGTGGCTGGGGCAGTTCACTCTGAGACGCAGAAGCTTGTGGATCCAGAAGAGGCATCACTCTCATCTACTAGCCTGCTGCCACCACCTCCTAAAACAACAGAGCCACCACCTGTAGACCAACATATGATCCTGTGAGAGACACTTCACACTTACACATTATTCCAGCCCTGGCCCCCATAAGCTTATGGCCATCTCCCCCCAGCATTTACTGTCTCCGAGCCTTCGAAGTCCCAACACCATTCACAAGACCACATTTGTTGATGTACACAGATCAATATAAATCCCAACCCCTTGTGAGGCCACCAAAGTCTAAAACCACTTCTGAGACTCACACTTAGCTGTGAGCCCCTGCAGAATCAAGAAGCTAGTTACAGGGGCTGGAGAGAAGGCTCAGTGGTTAAGAATACTTGTTGCTTTGCAGAGGACTCAGGCTCCCAGGATCCACATAATGGTTCACAACCATCTGTAACTCCAGTTAAGTTACAGGGGATCTGATGCCCTCCACGGGCAACAGGCACACGTGTGGTATACATATACACATGCGGGCAAAAAAAAAAAATTAAATTACATACTTCTAGTATACAGTGACATGGAGTTAACATGGGAGGAAATGGAGAAGCAAAAACCAGATCCAGACAAGTTCGTAAGCCAGTAAGGCTAACATCAAACTCTACAGCTCTGTGTCCAGCATCTGGGGCACGTGGTGGCCCTGTGTAGGCTCCAACAGATTTGGGTGGCTCTGCTCCTCTGGCTCTCTCTTCTGCAGTCCTTGTGGCCCTTCAAGCTCCACACCCAGAACTGGTTCAAGCTGCCTGTGATGTGCACACCTGCCAGCCACATGGCTTTCTGCTGTGGCTGCTGAGCCTCTGGGTCAGCTGTCAGTCAGATGAACCAGGGTACCTCCACTCACCTCCATCAACCTCCAGGAGAGGCCTAGAAGGGCCTCAGGTAGGAGCTGAGTCAGGCTCGAGTTGAGAGTCTTACTCTCTAGACATTTCTGCGTATGGACAACCATCGATGTTCATTCTCCAGACTTGACAGCTGATGTAATAAATATACATTTCCTTGGGAACAGCCCAGCATCCTCCCTGAACCCCAGAGTGACACAAAGCAAGAAGCCACTGGGGCCGGTTCTACTGAGGAAAACACTACACTATACATGTTTCTATCTCTCCAATCTGTGTGGCACTGAGTGGCTGGGTGTTGTAGGGGCAGAAATACGTGTGGGGACCTTCCTGAGACACTAGGAGAAAGTCTGCTATGGATCCTGGAGCCACGAGGGGCAGACACGGGGGATGAGAGAGCCCTCTCCGGGACCATACAGGGCTTGCAGGAAATCACTACGACGCCTGGATTCCTCAGCAGCTCTCGGCTCTACACAGGCTGAGCCGGCCTGTGACATAAGGACAGTCCTTGCAATGAGTCCGGGGGACACTGGCCAGTCAGGAGGTCCAAGCCAGGCAAGGGGAATCCCAATGCCAGACAGCTGTGAGAAACAAATATCTCTTGCCTATGACAGAGTGTCTGACTGGGGCCCTGGCTGGATCTGAGTCCAGCCTAGACTCTAAAATTTCCCTTGTGGTTAAGAATGGGTTGTAGCCATCACTTCCTGTGAGGGGTGAGAACAGGACAAGGGGCCACAAAGGGACTGGCCCTGCTGACAGGGGAGGGGGGCTTGGCATGAGCCTCTGATGCTGAGGGTCTAGCCCTGGCCAGGACATTGACTGATCGTTCTCCCCATCTCATTCTCTGAAGTGAATGTCCCACTCTGGAGTCTCTGATATTAGATTCTTTGCTGTAACAAAGGACCATAAGAGGCACCAGAGAGGTTGTGGGGAGAAGGAATGAAGGGCCGTGGCTTTGAAAGAGATACATCTAAAGATCAAATTCTATCCTCGCCACTTAGTTGCTGTGTAGTCTTGGGCAAATGGCTTCACCTCTCTGAGCCTTTGTGTCTCTATCAATAATACCAATAATTATGATGTTAGTAACCCAAGTGGGATTACAGGGCAGTGAAGCTCCTTTTCACTTTCTGCTCTCGACATCCTTCCAATTGACGACTCTCAAACACTGCCCAACCCTCTTCCTTAGGATCGAGGTGTTAGGACCCTGGTGGACGATAAGTAGGTGAGGGGACTACCCTCACAGCCTGACTCTCATTTCTATGGTCTTTGTTGCCTGCTAGAGGGCAGCGCTCCGTGTGAGACGATGGTCACTTGAGAGGAGTCCTTCACTCAGAGCTCAGCCTGGAGCCCCGTTATCCTGCCCTTACCACCACCCCCATCCCCACCTCAGCTTCCTCCTCCACTTCCAGTGCTCCTCCACCCATCCGTGCGTGGAGCCGTCCTTCACCCTGGCCCTTGGTGCCACCAGCACTCAGGGCTGTGGGGTTGGAGGAACATCTGAAGGCATTTGGCCCACAGGGGGGGGGGCAGGCCACATCCCAGGACCACACGGTACACAGGTCCTCTGTCACCTCGCTTCCTGTGTCCTCTTCTCTGAGCCCTCTGGTAGCTAGGTCCCTCAGGACTGCTGGATAGAATCCCTATTTGACATATACCCCGAGTGGCCTTTTTCTTTTTTCCAGTGGCCTTTTTCATGGTGGAGAGAAGTCCCTGCCTGTCCAGTAGATCTCTCTGCCAGAAGGTCAGCTTCCTCTCAGATCAGCATGTTAGTCAAGCGGGGTTTCAGGGGCGTCAGAGTTGGCAGGCAGACATGCCCTGCATCTCTTTGTTGTCAAGCTCCAGACCCCGTGGTATGTGGTGGGCTTTAAGGGAGGGGGGGCAGAAAAGCCATTCTGCCCCTTCTTGCTGGCTTGTTCCTTCTTCAGTTTATCTGCTCACGGAGAAGCCTTTAGGGAGTACGTGGGCACACCCATGTGAATAGTCCCTGAATGTTGGCACACCCCTTAGATTTTGTCCTGCTCTGACTTCCTCTGGTCTCCATTCCTCTCCAGCTCTCTGCACTGGCCCTCACCAATCTAGGTTGTGTCGGGGCAGCGTAAGGTCATGCAGGCTGGGGTCTCAAGCTGTACAGCCAGTCTGGGGTCTTTGGTTGAAACTCACATCCTCACTAGCCAGGCTGAGAATGAAGGGGACAGGCTGGATTCTGTTTCCTGGAAGTACCCCAGGCAGGTGGAAGGGATTCCAGCTCTGGCTTACAACCAAACACACTGTTTTAATCACCAAACTGTCCTTACGTGTTTCTCAGGACCTGGACCCACCTCTGCTCCCAGAGAACTCCTGGAAATAAAATGCCATTGACCTAGAGTTCCCATCACCCACAGAATATATGATACAGATCCTCCAAACACCCTAGTGTTCACCTGCTGAGCTCTGAGCCCATCCAGGGACAGGGGCTTTGCACCTTGCTCTGCAGGCAGAGACCATAACACTCAGACCACCAGTGCATAGCCAGAAACCCAGACTGGCTCCCTCCAGAGTTAGGGTCTGAACCTCAAGGCCACAAAGCCTCATGTTCCCAGAAACCCCTGCGCCCCATGGGGCCCAGGCTCTTTGATGGGGAAGGCTATGCTATGAGAGGAAGAGGGGCCGGTCACTCTACTCCAGCAGACTCTCAGGAAATGCCTGGTGACAAACGATCCTGTTGTCACCAAAACAAAGCTGTGGGTGCCTGACTCAGACCAGACTGAGACGCATGCAGGTTAACGTCCAGGTGAGGAAGAGGAAAAGTAACTTCCTCCGTTGCTCAAAGCTTAGAGCAGCTCAGGGGGACAGTGGTGTGCAGACGCCCTGGTCACGACGTAGGATTTTTGATGAAGGAGAGGAGGCCGTCCGTGTCCAGAAGCAATAGGAGACATGAGCTAGCATCCAGAGTAGCCTCTCAGATTCTTAATCAGCATCAGAGGGCACCAGCATTGAAGACAAATGGCCAAGGATGGCTGTCTGGGAGGACTAGGGTGGGATGGGTCCCCAGATGACCCAGAATATGTCTGGGGAAGTTATTGCCCTTCTGGTGCTCAGCCCCCTCCTCTGGAGGGTTGTCCCGAGGACTGTGAGCCCGCACAAGAGCCTCTGACAACCCAGCTAAGTGCCGTGTGATGCCAGCTCTTGGTCACTGCTCTTTTTGTTCAATTCCTAGTGAAGCTTGGAAACGGGGTCTGAGCCCCTTGCTATGAATGCTCACAGACAGGAGAGGGTATAGGGATGGGGTCAGCTCAGCCAGCCCCAGATGCTGCTTCTGGACCCCAGATCCCATTGTGTCCACCATCTGGGGGACACTCTACCATTCCCATACAGACGGCATGAAGATCAGAGATATCCTTGAGCCCTGAAATCACATGACTCCTCTGTAAGTTCTAATCCAAGGGGTTCTCAACCTGTGGGCCACTACCCCTTTCAGATCGCCGATAAGATATCTTATAGATCAGATGTTTACATCACGATTCATAACAATAGCAAACTTACATTTATGAAGTAGCAACGAAATAACTTTGTGGTGGGAGTCACCACACCATGAGGCACTGCATTAAAGGGTCGCAGCATTAGGAAGGTTGAGAACCACTGTTCTAATCTTTCCTGGGCCAGGGCCTCTCCCTTACCACCCCACCCACGCAGCTAGGCTCAGGACCCTGGAAACAGAGGGTCGCAAGGCTTCTCCTTCTCCCTCTCTGTCTGAGTCAGCTCTAGCACCAAGGAGGTGACTCAGAGGAGACAAAGCTCAGAGTCACGCCCCATTCACAGTGTGTAGAGCACCTCAGCCACCCCAGACCAGGTTTCCCAGGGCTGTCTGCCCTCCCACGGCTTCTCAGTGTTCCCCGGAGAAAGCAGCTGGAGAAATATGTCTCCGTTCGGGTGTCTAAGAGGCCTGGAGGCACCGTTGGCTGGTCCTGAAGTCAGATGAGGATGACTTTGGGCTCTTCCTGACAGATGTCACCATTGCCCCGGTAGTTCAATCCAACTACATGTGGCAGTGCTCTCTATACCTGGTGCCTTGCTGGGGCTCAGGGCTCTGAGAGGAATCAGCCGTGCTCCTCTGGGGTTCCTCACAACCAAGGAAGACAGACACAGTGACAAATAACTTTAGACATGAATGAGAGTCGGAGCATTGAGATACATAGGGTTGGTGAACCCAGAAAGGCCACGGAGAAAACAAACCCAGTGTTTAATGATGTAGGGAGTGCACGTGACTCTCCAGAGTGGCATTGGCTAGAGGAGGCCAGGTGGTGTAGTCCCAAGGGATGTGGGGAAAACACCTTATAGTATCCCCTGACTGCCCCTGCAGTCCTTCTAAAATCTGAGATGGGGAGGGGGCACGAAAAATTATAGAAATGTTCTGGTGTGTGGCATGCAAACAACTCAAACCTAGGCTTCATCTGTAGCCAGCTTTCTTCATGGCCTTAAGTTTCCCCTCTGTGCCTCTGTGTTCTCCATCAAACGACGACAACCCTAACTGACAGCAACCACGCTGGCACCAAACCCTTTGCATACCTTACCACACCCCTGGTCTGCATCCGCCTCTGAGGTACGCACTATTAATAGAAGAACTCTCTTGACCAATGAGGGCAAAGCCAACGGCAGGTTAGTCGAAAGCGAATACATTCACAATAGGAAACCCTAGGTAGTCCTACATCCGTGTCTGACCCGACACAAATAGTGTATTGGACAGTATCGGAAAGAGCTATGAGCTTTCACCGTGTGATAGGTCAAGGCCATCTTTGTGACTGAGGTCTCAGCCGGAAGGGCGTGCCTGACTGGGTTCTTGTTGTTGTTGGTGGTGGTGGTGGTAGTTGTTCTCCCCCCCCCCCCCCCATCAAACGTACCTGAACAGCAGCACTGATGGGCTTGTCTAGTTGTTTTAGAACAGGTGACACTTTGGTCAGGCTGTAAGGTGACCTGTCTTAGGCTCATTCAGGATTTTGGTGTGTGTGTGTGTGTGTGTGTGTGTGTGTGTGTGTACCCATGCGCTCACACATACGAGTGCAGTGCACATATGCATGGGGGTGGGAGGCAGTGGTTGACATCAGGCGTCTTTTATGACCATTCCCTACTTTCTTGTAATGATTTATTTTATTTCTAATTATGAGGATAAGCCTGTGCATGGGTATGTGCTGGGAGAGTGGGTACCTGTGGAGGCCAGGGGCTTCCAGTCCTCTGGAGTTGGAGTTACAGCAGGGGTAAGCAGCTCCACAAGGGTTCTAGGAATTGAACTCAGATCCTTCCTCTGCAAGAGCAGCACGTGCTCTTAACCTCTGAGCCATCTCTCCAGACTCTCCTTATCTTGTTATTGTTTTTAAGACAGTTGTCTCACTGAGTCTGTAACTGACTGACTTGGCTAGACTGGCAGAGAATCCTATCTCTGCTGAGAAAATAAACCTGCACCACCACACCAAGCCTTTCGTGTGGATTTGAGAGATCAAAGACAGGTCTTCCTGCAAACACTTTACTGGTTAAGCCACGGGCCAGCCCTCATTCAGAGGGTTGGTGTTTTGTTTTGTTTTGTTTTGTTTTTTTCCCACCAAGTGTATTGTAAATCCACTTGGGTAGATTTTAACTACCATGGTCCCCATGGGTGCCCGAGACACGGGGTAGTCCTGAGCTGTACAGAGCCCCTGCTTTTCCTTGCCCAGCACAGCCCTGAATCTCCCTCCCGAAGTTGCAAACCCAGCACTGAAGCTCACCCACTTGCCTAACCCTGGGAAGGGAAGGGTGACGTGACATATCTGAGAGCATTGACTAGTGTCTGCCAGGTGCTTTGATTATTTTATTCCCATTTTTTTCCTGTAAGGAAGATGGTACTCAGTTTCTGAAGCCACGCCCACCTGAACCAAGGTCCTATGGGAGCCCAGTCTGTGTTGGGCCACATTCTTTTCTTAGCATCCTCTGCATAGAGGCCTCTCAGAAACCCCCCACCCCCAAATCTCTGGCTTTCCAACAGATGGGCTGGAAAAATGGAAGGAGGCATTTACCTTGTCAGGCAAGTTGGGGTGGGTGCACAGGCCTAAAGCTATTTTTACTAGGGAGGCTGAGACGGGTGGATTATGGGTTCAAGACCTTCCAGGGCTACAGAGTGAGTTCAAGATCAGCCTGGACAACTTAATGAGACTTGTCTCAAAATAAAAAAAAATTAAAAGGACCTGAATATGTAGTTTCAAAGTAGAGTACTCACATAACACATAAAAGGACCTGGCTTAAACCCCAGCACCCTAATAAATAAATAAATAAATAGATAGATAGATAGACATCATGAGCCCCAACCAAGGGTAAAGCTGGTGGACACACACTCAGGGGGAATCTGTCTTCCTCTGGTCAGGTTTCGGTGCTCGGGCCTGGCACCCCACAGATGCCTCTGAGCATTTATGTGGTTCCATGTGTGCAATCAGTTTGCTCTTTATGTTTGCACATATGTCCCAAGAACCTGTTCTGGGTGTGGGTGTGGGCTGGTTCTGGGGTGCGTCAGGGGTGGAGAGATGCAATCTCTGTTCTTGGAGTGCTCTAGCTCTGGCAGGACAGACTGTGACCCTGTTTCCAACATCTTCTGGCTCACACATTCTTTGGGGGCCACCAGAGCTGTCGACTGTGTGTAGGATTCACATTTTAGAGTAAAACTCAACTAAATTTCTGTGTTTCTATCACTTATGGACAAGCATGTGACCCCGTGCTGTGACCCCATGCAGGACACTAGACCAACCTAAGCCTTTTTGGGAAGGACGATGCTTTGATCTAGATCCCAGTGAACAGACTCCCAGCAGGGCCAAGTAGGGTGCCACTCCCAAGCCACTGAGGGAAGGGCTTGGCCAGGGACAGGGGACCAGGTGGGCAGCTCTGAGCAACTTCTGACCGTTGGTGGCTGTGGAGAGGGATGCAGCGATAGTGGGGAAATGAAAAGAGGCCAGAGTCACCCAGGCCACAGCACGCAAAGGGCCACCTCATCCTCCACCCTCCGGCTTGGCTAGAAAGGGGAAGGCGGCCCAGACCGGGAAGTGGTTGGCTTCTGATGACTGCGGGGGACCGCCAGCCCTGAGCAGGAAGTGGTCAGCCCTTCCCACCCCTGGCCAGCCAGGCCTGCCTGAGCTCACCCTTGGATCTAGCTGGCCTAAAAGTCCCTGCTCTCCGCCTGCTCTGGAAGCGGCTTTATTCTTAGAAACTCCACTCCAGCCCGGCCCCCCATTTTGTGGCTGGGGGGTGTCTAGGAACTGGGTTCTCAGTCCTGGTCTGCCATTTCATGGCGCAGAAGCACAAGCCATGCCACTTCTTCAGCTGGACATGTTCCTTGTCTGTTCAGTTGGGGTGCAAAGCCCCATCTGCTACCTTAGGGGGACACTATGTCCTGAAAGACCATGGCTGGAAAGTCCCCGTGGTTTTCATAAAAAGGATATAGCCAGGAAGGGAACAGGTAGCCCCAACTCTAGGCCTGGCAGGTACAGGGCTGTCTGGTACTTGCCTCTCTCAGCTCCTGCCTAGTGTGAGACTTTGGTCAAGTCTACCAGTCATTGTACCCATCATTTCTTCCTTCCTTCCTTCCTTTCTAATAATTTATTTATTTATATTTTATGTGCTTTAGTGTTTTGTTTGCATGTATGTCTGGGTGAGAGTATCAGATCTTGGAGTTATAAGACAGTTGTGAGCCGCCATGTGGTTGCTGGGAATTGAACTTAGGACCTCTGGACCTTAGGGCTCTTAACCATTGAGCCATCTCTCCAGCCCCCACTGTCCCTTTCTTTTTGTGTATTTGTGCATGTATTTATACACATGTGTGTGCATGTGTAGACAAGTATGCATGCCTGTGTGCTTGCTAGAGGTCAGCTTCAGGTATTCTTCCTTGGGAGCTGTCTGCTTTTGCTTTTGTTTTCAGTCAATGTGTCTCCTTGTCCTAGGGCTTGACGAACAGGCTAGGCTGAGTCTGGCTGGCCAGTAAACCCCAAGGTCTGCAGGCTCTTTCTCCTTGGCAATACCACCACACACACACCTGGGCCCCAGAGCTGGGATTACACATGTGTACAACCACACCCAGCTTTACACGGGGTGCTGGGGATTGAACTCAGGTCCTCATTCATGCATGAGCCACTTCCTGGCCCCTCTGGGCCTTTTTCTATGGTGAGGTTAACGGGGTCTTAGCATCTAGAACTGTCAAAGGCCCAGCAAACAGAACATGTGCGGAGACACTCTGAAGCCCTTCTCAATGGAACTGAACCGGAACTCACATCCTGCAGGCTTGGAGTCTGCTGCCTAGGGTTGGGCCTCTCAGTGTGCGAGAGAGTTCTCAACCCCAGACTGGCCACCAGAAGAAGGAGCTCACCTGCTTGTTCCTGCCTCCTTGGAGAAGTGACAAATCTCTCTGTGTCTGGTTCCAGCAAGTCTCTGAGATTGCCATACTTGGGGTGGAGGCAGGCTGTACAGTCCTGTATGGCCAAGCCCACGGTGGGGTGAAAGGCTAGCCTGCCTGCAGCAGGCCCAGAACCCATGAGCCTGACGGACATCCGGTAACCCCAACTCAGATTTTGTCAAATGCTTACAGGCAAAAATAAAAAATAAAATAAAATAAAATAGGGGCAGTCTGCCTTCCGGCCTTGTCTGTAGATGAGGAAATGTATGCACTGAGTGGCTCTGGTGAACAGGAAGAGGAAGGATCAGGTGGCATTCCAGTATGGCTTCTTTTTTCTGGGACGCTCAAAGCTTGCCACATCTAGGTCTTTGGTGACGGCTGGCGCTGAAGGAACCAGCCCCATTCATTCAGTCCTGCTGAGTCTGCCTGTACCACCACCACCACCTAATGACAATGTTGCCGCTGTCACCCATACCACCGGCAACACCACTTACCACTGTTGACAGCATCCCACACCACTGCGACCACCACCGCCTTTACCACCTTCCCCTCACCCCACAGCCCACTGTCACCTTTGCCTCGATTACCACCCAATATCATCCCCAGACTCTCCACCACCACCATCTTCAGCACCACCACAACCAACACCACCTCCTCCATCACCACCAGACCCTGGGCCAGCCACTTTGCGTCTGTCACTACTACAGGAAAAGAACTCCCTTCCCCAACTCCAGCCCTGCCACAACCTACAGACTCACCCCGTGTGGACGAGAGCCAGCCTCAGGGTTCTACCACAGCTGCAGCATTCAAGCCTGCAGAGGCCGGCTGCAAGATGAACACAAATGCTCTTGGAGAAAGGGGGCAGGAGAATCTATTGCAATTAGAGAATAGACATGGTGACCCCGTTCTTTGTACCTGACAGACGGGAAGTACAGTAAGACATATTCTGTTCTTCAAATTACTCCTGGGGAAACAAAGGCAAAGAAGTTTAAAGGCTTGTCCAAGGCCAGGTATCTAACAAACAATAAGGCTGTGATTTGAACCTTGTTCCTGACCACTGCACTACACTGCCAGACTGGAGGCCCAGGCCCTCAACCTTCATGTGACTGTGATCCTGAGAGTCACTGTCAGAAGTGTTATTAACCCTGCAGTTTTAACCTAAGACACAATAGATGCTCAACAAACAGAGCCAGTTTATTGATAATACTGAAGTCCCTCCCCCACTCCAGCTCCTTCCTTCCCTGAGCCACCCAGGCTAGAGGTTGTTGCTGTAGTTCCACGGCCAGCCAACAGAGGGCGGCCTGCAAAACAGGCCAAGAACTTTCCCTGGGCGCCAGAAGAAATTGAGAGAAAGTGGAGCTAATACTTTGTGGCTGAGGTGAAGGCAGTTAGTGACCCAGAACAAATTCAAACAGACTCTGATGAGACGTGTTCTCTCATCCTCAGCTGAGATAACTGAGGACCAGAGATGGTAGCATCCTTGTCCACAATCACATAGCCAGTAAGTGGCAGAGACAAGTTAGCAATTCCAGGCTTCTGATTTACTTTTCCTTTACCCAAATGGAAGGCAAGAAGATAGACCAGGCCTCCTCATGTCTTCAGGATAAGACAGGGAATAGGACTATCCTATGGTAAAAGTGACTAGCCCTGGGCAACACCTCACACCTGCACATAGCCTGGCCGCCCCCTGGTGGTCATAACTGGCAGTGTCCATAGGCTCTGATAATCTCACTAACACAGGGAGACCATGCTGGCTGAGTTCTAGTCAGGGTCTTACTCAGGGCTTCCTGAAGTCACCACTGCAGCTCTGGAGAATACGGTCTCACTCTTGAAAGGCTCCTGGGAGGTAGTGTGGCTCCACCTTTTCAGAGACAAGACTCAGTTTCTTCTAGGAATAGCAGTCGCTGATGAAGGACAGAATTTAAAAAATTGCAATGTGCCAGTTGGTGAGACTTTGGGGGTGGGGGGTTGATTAAATAAAGAAGAAGAATGGAGTGCATTTTAGAGAGAGGTGGAATTATTAACTGCGCCCAGAGGTGCCCTGAGCAGCTAGCGCAGTGGAGAAGAAATGGGCTGAGAGATGCAGACAGCATTCCATGCAGATGAAATAGCATATGGAGGCCCTGGGGCTGCCCTCGCGGCGGGGGGGGGGGGGGGGGGGGGCATATAAATAACAGAGCTACAGACCACTGTGATTCCTACTTCTCGGAGACTCCCAGTTCTTTGAGGATCTTTCAAGCCTGGTAAGGAAGAAAGGAGACAGGGAAACAAAGGTTCAGAAAGGTCGTGTTAGAGTTCACAGCAAATCAGTGACAGTGTTCAACTCATACTCCAGGCTTCTCCTCCCTGGCTACTTAGAGAGTGGTCTTGTGGTCTGAAGTTCTGTAGTATATCACCACTGGCATGCACACACACACACACACACACACACACACACACACACACACACACACACCTGAGTTCAGGGGCAGGATGTAGGCTCCAAAGGGTGGATCCATCCAGGATAGGTGCCAAGACCTAGTGTCAGGCATGGTCTGATGCATCCAGCCATAGAGGGTCTGTAAGTGGCACATCTCGAGTGTGCCTCCCCTTCAGGGTGGAGGAACTCTCCTCAGAGAGCTCATGCACTTGCCAACTGGCAGGGGTGAGTGGCCACCAAGCATCAGTGACAGGATGACCGCTGCCCCAGGCCAGGAAGCAGGGCTCACCTGTGGCCGCGGTCAGCATCCAGCCGGGGCTGAGGTCCAGAGTTGGACCACAGGTCATGAATCAGGCTGAGAGTCAGCCTAGGGTTTGGTTCAGGGGTCTGTGGCAAGAGGCAGCTACCAGACTGAGTTCAAATAAGAATTCATCTATCACCAGAGAGCAGAGTGGCCATGGTCAGGGCTCACTGTGGCCAGAGGGGAGGGTAAACATGTGGGCCAGGAAGGGACAAATTCACAGTCACAGGCCTGATCCTGGGGGCTAGACCGAGGAAACAGACAGGTTCACTCCCACCCTGCCAGTCTCAGGCAGCCTGGGCAGCCCAGCCTCCCACCTACCCCTATAGCTAGTGGTCTTGGCTGAGATAACACTGTGCCTTCATTTCTTTCTGTAGCTTTGCTAGAACACTCTGAGAAAAGCAGTTTAAAGGAGAAACAGTTTGTCTTGGGAATGCAGGTTACAGAGCATCACTGTGGAGAAGTCAGGTCAGCAGGTACTTAAAGCAAACAGTCACACTATAACCACTGTCAAGAGCAGCTAGAGATGAATTAATGCATGCAGCCAGGGCTCAGCCCCTTCTCCAGGCTCACACAGCCCAGGGAATAGTGCCGCCCACAGTGGGCAGGTCTGCCTGATCCACACAGTCCCTCACTGACACTCCCTTCCCAAGGTGAGGTGATAACTCCGGTCAGGTTGACAATTAACAGTAACCACAATAACCCTCTCCCATTTAGCAGACAGAGTGACTGAGCCCAGGACCTGCCCCATCTATGACCAAAGGGGTTTCCAGTGGTTCGGTCAATTTAAGAAAACAGAGACCGTGAGCTAGGGAAAGACAAGTGTAGTAAGGACTGGGATCTTGTGAGCTCCAGGAATGTCAGAATCACTTTACTGGCAGCTGTTGGGAGGTCTGGCCATGTGCTTGTTCATTAGTGAGTTTATTTGACAAATGCCTCCTTAGGAGACCTCTCTGGGTCTCATTTCCTGGGTGGCTGTGGGAACTAATGATGGAGCAGGTGGGTAGGTGGGTGTGAGTCCCAAACACAGAGAGCACACAAGGGTGCCCGTTTCTTCACCATCTCCCTGGGGCTCGCTCATCTTGGTGTGTGTCCACCAGCTAATGTCTAGCTGCTTCCCCTGGTCACAGACATGGGGCAGCCAGACACCTAAGAATCACACATGGTGCTCTATCTTGGCTGCCCTGGACCCAGTTGGGCGCCCTCTGGGCTGAGCTCTCCTGGCTCCTTCACATGGCGGCTGTGTCTCTCTGTCTTCCACTCTTCTCAGGCACAGTATCTCTCCTCTCCTCCTCACTCTCCAGGCATGGTGGATCTCCCTTCCTCCCCTGCTCCCTGTCCCAAACCTGGGAATCCTAAATCTCCCTCTCTGTCCTCCCCAAGCTATTGGCTGTCGGTATCTTTATTACCAATCAGAACCAACTGGGGTCAGGTTCCCAGAAGATATATATAGATGTTCTCATGCAAACAGTTTTTGGGGGAACACAATTAGCATTGAAAACAAACAGCTGGCCAGGCAGTGATGGCGCATGCCTTTAATCCCAGCACTTGGGAGGCAGAGGCAGGTGGATTTCTGAGTTTGAGGCCAGCCTGGTCTACAAAGTGAGTTCCAGGACAGCCAGGGCTACACAGAGAAACCGTGTTGTAAAAAACAAAAGAAAGAAAGAAAGAAAGAAAGAAAGAAAGAAAGAAAGAAAGAAAGAAAGAAAGAAAGAAAGAAAGAAAGAGAGAGAAGAAAGAAAGAAAGAAAGAAAGAGAAGAAAGAAAGAAAGAAAGAAAGAAAGAAAGAAAGAAAGAAAGAAAGAAAAGGAAAAGAAAAGAAACAGCCACACACTTGGTGGTTTGGATGGCTCTGGCTTTCACAAACTCATTTGCTTGAGTGCTTGGTCCCCAGTTGATGGGACCGTTTGGGAAGGACTGAGGGGTGTGGCTTTTTGGAGGAGATATGTCAATGGGGGTGGGCTTCAAGGTTTCAAAAGCCCATACCATTCTGGGTGTTTCTCTCTGCATCCTGTTTGTGGATCTGGATGTAATCTCTCAGCTGCCACTCCAGCGCCATGCCTGCCTGCCTGCTGCCACCATAGTCACAGACTCTAACCCTCTGAAATCATAAGCTTCCAAATTCATTGTTTTTAAAAGACAGGATTTCACTATTATGTAGCTCTGCCTGTCCTAGAACTTACTAACTCACTTTCTAGACCAGGCTGGTCCTGAACTCATAGACATCCTCCTGCCTCTGTCTCCTAAGTGCTGGAATTAAAGGCATGTGCTACCTACAACACCTGGCTAAATATTTTCTTTTATAAGTTGCCTTGGTCATGATGTTTTGTCACAGCAATAGAACAGTAACTAAACTCCACACCCTGCCTCTCTTCTGTAGGTGTGTCCTAAAGGCCTGCATATGACAGGCTTTCTCAACACTTGGCATTATTGGGAGGTGTAAAAACTTTAAGAGATGGAAACTTGTGGGAGAACTTTAGGTTATTGGAGAAGATTGTGGGACTCAATCACATCACACACACACACACACACACACACACACACACACACGCCTCTTTCATTCTCACTCCTTGGTTGTGAGGTGACTCTCACTCCTTCCACGATGTACCAACACAGTCCGCAAAGTGGCAGAGCAAGTCAGTCATGGACAGAAACCTCTGGTCTTCAGACATAGTGTTTCTTGGGCTGAGAAAATGTCTCAGCGGATACAGCAGTTGCTATGAAAGTATGACAACCACGGTTTGGATCCTTAGCACCCCCCCCCCAAAAAAAACCTAGAAGGCTATGGGGACCCAGCTGCAATCCCAGTGCTTAAGGGACAGGAGTGGGATGTCCAGGGTAAGCCCTGCCCTCACCCCATCCCCCTTCCATCTCACTCACTGTTACTCTGGGTGGAACAGCAACCCTCAGACAGCCCAGACCAGCCTCAGAGGCCCACCCAAGAGAGGCAAATTTGTGAGTACGTTTCCAGACAAGCCTAGAGAGGGTTGAACAGCCACTAGGTTGCTTGTCTGTCCAACCACATGGAACTAAAAAGGGCTCTGAAATTGGAGTGGAAACATCGGCCCTACTCCCCATCCACTGATATGACTTCTGTGTCTCACATTGGCCACGGCCCCACCAAAGCAACTTCCCTAAAAACTGTGTGTTTACATGTGTGCACACACACGCACGCGCGCATGTGTGTAGCTGTGTGCAGACATGTGCATACATATGTATATACATATATGCATGTAGTTACTCAAGTCTCGTAGCCATGTGTGGACATGTGGTTCTCAACCTTTAATACAGTTCCTCATGTTGTGGTGACTCCCAACCATAAAATTAGTTTTCTTGCTACTTCATAACTCTAATTTTGCTACTGCCATGGATTCTAATGCAAATATCTGTTTTCTGATGGTCTTAGGTAACCCCTGTGAAAGGGTTATTTCCCCCCCCAGGGGTCGCGACCCACAGTTTGAGAACCACTGATATAGCATGCTAAGGCACCTATATGGCCATGTAACTCGGAGGTATAGTTCTTGCCTTAGCAAGCTCGAGACCCTGAATCCAGCCCCAGCACACAGAGGGAAACAAAACTAGAAACGCAGAGTCTTGGATTTGGAGTCAGACTGCCCGAATCTCACACTGATCAACACTACCTGTATCCCTCTGCTTCTCGGAGCCTATGGTGTCTTCTCTCAAACGGATCAGGAAGAGCAGTGTGGTGGGGGTGTTGAGGACTGGGGTGATGGCCTTGACTGAGTGCCTATTCAATAGTCCCTTGGCTACAAAGTCTTTGGCCTGGGTCTGACTCAAGGGAGGAGAACTGCCGTTAGTCCCCTGGCCCGCTCAGGGTCACCTCCCCAGGGCCTGCTGACCTCTCATTGGCCTGGCTGCCCTCATTGATCCTGCGAGGACCCCCTGGGGAGCCCACACTACACCGACAAGCCACCCTCTGCCCTGGGTGACTGCCCTTTGCCAAGTTCATGGTCTAGCACAGCTGGCCAGCTGGCCCTCCAGCTAATGAACACGGGTCCTACCCGGTCCCTCCTCTTTCCATTGATCCAGGTCTTCCCAGGCAGCCTTCCCCCACAGAACCTCTCCAGCAGCTGCCGCCGTGTCCCTCTGCGCTCTGCTCAACTCTGGCTGAGAGGCACTGACTCCACTGACTGCTCCGGACATGTGTGTTTCAGAACGAGGTTGTGGGTGGACAGCACTCCATAGCTTCTACGAACTGAAAATGTCTATTTTCAAGTTCATAAGCCCTACGGTGGGCACACTTGGAAGTAAAGCTTCTAAGGCAGGAAGGGATGCTGGGTGAGGTCACAAGAATGAGTCTCTGTTCCAATGGGATTACTGTCCCCTGCAAGGAGAAGGCATGGAGAATGCCTGCTGCCTATGAGAACAGGTGAATTCTTTCCTTCCTTCTTTTCTTCTTTTCCTCCTCCCTTCCTTCTTTTCTCTCATCATGCAGTGTCAACTGCTGACAAGGCAGATTCTAGAGGTCGCAAAGCCTCTAGAGAGGGGAAGGAGTCACATGACCCACAGCCCAGAACCCCAAAGCCATCTGCATAACCATCCTTGTGGAAAACAGGATTGGGTAGCAGGAGCCTATTTGGGTCACCTGACTCTGTCAGGGGTGCGAGGAAAGGCTTTTCCAAGGACTTACACTATAGCTGAGGCTGAAGCTGAGGGCTGAGGAGAAGCCTCAGTGGGCCCAGGGATCAGAGATGAAAGCTTGAAGACGTGGGCTTGACATCCACAAGATGCGAGAGGCAGCAGATGGGAGGCCCTGGGAGCAGCAGGGCCCTATGGCAGGGGTGACAGGCACCATTAAGCAGCAAATGAACACCCCAGAGGCTGAATCCCATCCCACTAGGACTAACAAGGCTGGTCCATGAAAATCACGACTGACACAGAGAGCCCACTCAGGGGCACTGCTCAGTGGAAGCAAGTTTGGGGGTTCTCCTGAGGAGCTATAGGACTGCACCTCCTCCTCCAGGCCGGGATGGCAGCGGGTGGGGCCAAACACTGAGGAGAAGCAAGGCTAGAGCGAGAGGGCTGTGGCAGCTGGGAAGTGCAGGTTGGCTTTGTGGCCTTGGGTAAAATTACTTTGCCCTAGGGGGAGTCTCTCTCTAGAATCTGGAGAACTGTCAGACAGGCTTTATGCTCAAGTGATGAAAAGTGGGGCCAGTCAAGAACAGGGCCCTCACAAAGGTTGTCAGGGTCAAGTTGAAGATCTTGCCTCTCCCAGACTATCCCTGCCCTAGCCGCACTCCCTGATAGAGCCCCCAGCCCAACTCCCAAAGTGGGACATGACAATGAAGAATCCCTGCCCCAACGACACACACCCTTCCCCGGCTGCATCAGAGATGAGACGGAATGGCACAGCTTTCAAAGGCAGGCTGTCCCTGGAGAGACTGTTGCATGATCACAACAGGACTGTTGCAGGTCCCCCTCATGGACACAGGGTAAGCTTTTACCACTACTGAGGAGTTAGGGACTCTGAGGGAAAGTTGGCCCAAGAAGCCTCTCCTGTTCTCCTGCACCAGATCCAGGCCAGATCTGTCAAGATGGACGTCTGGGAACATCCAGACTCAACCTTGTTCTTGCAGAGAAACTGGGTTGCATTTGATCCAACATTGGATTTAGAATTTTTTATGATAGTATGCACATGCGTGTATACGTGCGTTTGTCAGTGTGTATGCGTGACTGCATGTGCACCAGTGCATGTGTTCGCATGCATATGGACGTATGTACCACAGCACACATATGTGGGAGTCAGTTCTCTCTTTCCACCATATAGGTTCCAGAAATCAAATTCAGGTCATCAGGCTGCAAGTGCCTTTAACCACTGAGCCACCTTACCGGCAGGAAATCTGAGTTCTGTGCCTGGCTTTGACTCTGACTTTCCTGCCTGGCCTTGGCTGTGACTTGCCCTGTGACTCTGGGTAAGTCCCTCATAGCAGTACCTGCAGAGAAATAGGGTGGGATTCAGTATGCAGGAGGCAGAGCTGGACTACAGCTCGGTGAGTTCAGGCTCTCCTTGGTGACACAGCAAGTTTGAGACCAGCCTGTGCTACCTGAGCCCTGTCTCAAGCCCCAGAGCTGGCAGTCTGCAACTCTGCCCTTTGTCCAGCTGGTGTAGGAAGGAGGTGCCTAGAAGATGTGAGGCCTTTGGGCAAGCAGCGAGTGCTTTGCTCAGAGCTGCTGGGGAGTGCACAGCCTCAGCATCCTACCTAGCTACATCTGAAGGATTGTTGAGGAGCACTGCCTCCACAGTTTCAGCTTTCTGCCATGTTGTAGTGTGGGCAAAGCATGTGCCAACCACCCTGTAAGCTGTCCCATCCTGTGCCCCTGGAGCTGTATGCTGGCTGCGTCCCAAGGTGGGATTTGAACCAAGACAGGGGTGTGGCTCTCACTCTAAGAGAACACCAGGGCCTGGGAACTGTACTGCCCTTCCAGCCATACTAGAGAAGCCAAGGTCACTCCAAAGGGACTTGGAACGTCAAGGGAAGGAGCCAGCTCTTCTTCCAGCCAAACCTGTCCCCCAGAGCGACTGACCCCAGCAGCGCCTCAGGAAGGTTAACCAAGCCTCAGTGGGCCCTGGAGGCTCAGGGTAGGAAAGCCTGGGGCTGTGGCGTTGGATCTTAGGCCTGAGGCTGCAGGAGCAACAAGAGGCTGGAGGGCCTGAGCCCACCACTTCCTATCTCTCTGGCCACACCAAACAAAGGGTCTTTCCACCCTCAGCTTGGCCTGTCTGGCCCTGCCCAGGAGGTAGCTCTGACTTCCCCATTCCCGACCAGCCAGCTCACTGCAGTGTGGTGGGAGAGTGGCCCCAGACCCGGCTGTGGGACTCACCAGTCAGCCGCTCTCCCCACTGCTAAGCCCCAACTCCGCTTCCCCTTCTAGAAGTCACGGCAGAAAGGAGACCTAAGTTCCCAGAGTTTTCTTGGTTCTTAGGCCTTGGATCCTGGCACATCACGAACTAACTCAGGACTCAGGTCCCCCAGGGTAGCACCTAGCCCTTCCTCCTCCTCAGGACAAACATTTATTGAGTACCTACTATGTACCAGATAGAGTTCTAGCACCTAACACTTCCTCCTCCTCTGGTCAAACATTTATTGAGTACCTACTGTTTACCAGGGTTCTAACACATAGCCCTTCCTCTCCCTATGGACAAACATTTATTGAGTGTCTACTGTATACTAGGGTCTAGCACCTAGCCCTTCCTCCTCCTCCTCTGGACAAACATTTATTGAAATCTATACCAGGAACTGTTGGAAGTTTCTCTGAGCAAGGTTACTGCTTTTTTTATTTTTTTTTTATTTTATTTTATTTTTTTTTTTTTGGTTTTTCAAGACAGGGTTTCTCTGTGTAGTCCTGGCTGTCCTGGAACTCACTCTGTAGACCAGGCTGGCCTCGAACTCAGAAATCCGCCTGCCTCTGCCTCCCAAGTGCTGGGATTAAAGGCGTGCGCCACCACCGCCCGGCGGTTACTGCACTTTAAATTCAACACTATAAATTATCTACTTTTATATCCATTTCACTAGGGAAGGAAACAAGATGGCGGGGGGCGGAGTTACACCACCAGGCCTCAGCGGGCTGTTGAAGCCAGCATTACAGGCTAGATCCGTGGTCCTTTGGCTTTTTCTTATAAAAGTGAGTCCAGAGTGTCTGGCAAGGTGGTTCAGTGGATAGGGACACTTGCTACTTAGCCTGGTCACCCGAGTTTGATACCTGGAACTCACATAGTAGAGGAAGAATAAACTCCCCAAATTGTGCTCTGACTCCATGTACTGTAGTTTTCTTCCCCCCCTCTCTAGTAAATAAATGTTTTAAAGATGTTTTTAAGTGGGCCCCTGGTGTCTGGGCATATGTCTCAATGGGTAAGAATGTTTGTCATGCAAGTGTGAGAACCTGAGTTCAAATCTCCAACACCCACGACAAAAAAAAAAATCAGGTATGGTTGTGCATCCCTATAAATCCCAGTGTTGGGGCAGAGAACAAAGACAGAGATATATGGAGCTCACTGGCCACCAACCTGGCTGAAAAAAATGACAAACTCCAGTTCAGTGAGGAACCCTGTCTCAAGGGGATACGCCGTAGACCAGGACAACCAGGTCTTTCTCATGCCTGTGCACACCCATGCACACACACTTGCAGCATATGCACGCCTACGGTAAGACACACACACACACACACACACACACACACACACACACACACTTGTAGCTCAAGTGGCAGAATGCTTGTTTTGGATGACTGAAGCCCAGAATCCAGTCAGCACAACCACATACAGCAAGCATGGGGAAGCTGCTATTCCCGCATCTTGGGAGGTGGAGTCAGAGGACCAGAAAAGCTCATCCTCAGCTACAGACAGAGTTCAACATTAGCCTATGCTGAAAGTGAGTCTCTGCATCAAAAGAAAAGAAAGTGGCCTGTGGCAGGGGGAGCAAATATCTATTTTTCTTATAGTCTTGTCTTAAGATGTTTGAACCAAATGATTTTTCAGCCTGCATGGTACATGAGCCAGGCATGTTGGGTCAAGTCTACATTTTGAAGTTGGATCTCTCATCCTTTCCTGCACTGGTCGGGGGCAGCACGGTTCTCTCTCTCAGGATGGTAGCAGGGGTCATAGACCCCCGGTAGCCACGCTGTGATCCCAACTAGAGGCCAGCAAGACCCTGTGGTGCCCTCATTTTCAGCTTAATGATACTGTCAGGTGGCAATGGGCTTGTGGGAACGTGATGCAGCTCCCATCCGTAAGTGGAGGAGTCTCTGGGGACCACGGAGCTGAGGCACATCCGGTAATAACGTGTAACTTGATCTCGTTCTGTTGGACTGTCAGAGGGAGTTATCATGTTATTCCTACCGTGGCTCCTTCTGACTGTGGGCATTGATGTGGATTGCCTCTTGAGGAACCTTCTTCAGCAGGGCTGGCCACCCTCAGGCTAAAGGTTCAGAAGACAGCTGGGGCAAGGGTTGGGGGGAGACAAGATGTAGGGACAGCTACACCCCTTGCCAGCAGAGTAGTTTTCTGGGGTCACTCATTCCAACCAAGACAACGGCCTGGGGCCCCGGCAAGCATGCAGTAGGTGAACATGCTTGCACATTCACCACCATGCCCGGCATTTGGGAAGTGCCAGTCCCTCATTCTCTTGTCCTTGAGAGCAGCCAGACCTCAACCTGGGTATGCCTTTTCAGTTTCACAGAACTTGACCAAGTAGCCCGTTCCCATGTTTCCCCAGACAATAGAACTCCCCTGCCCAACAAGGACCTGTCCTAGTTTAATAGGAATCAACCAGAATTAGGGCTGGAGAGATGGCTCAGTGGTTAAGCACTTACTGTTGTGACAGAGGACCTGAGTTCTGTCCCTAGCACCCATACCCAGTAGCTCACAGCCACCTGTAATTGAGGAATTGTGCCAAATCATTGAGGGTCATCTACACTTTCAGGTGTGGTTTATCAGGGATCCACACAGCCCTGTCTGCCTTCCACCAGAGCCTTTTTCTCAGGCCTCACTGTCTGATACAACCCCCGCCTCCTGCACAGACTGCAGAAGAGTCCTGACCTGGGGACAGGGAAAGTGGATCTTATGGTAGCTTACCCACTGCTTCTTGTGACTCCCAGGCCTTTTGCCTGTCCCCTATGCTTTGGTTTTAGGGCCAGGACGAGGGTGAGCCAAGCACAGACTGGGTACCTTATCTTTCTGACCCATGACCTGGCCCTCTCACCTTCCTTGTGTATAGATGGGTCTGGAAGCCTTGGGGCTCTTCCAAGGGATGAGCTAGAAGGACTGTACTTCTCAGGCCAAACTTAGGAAAGTCGGGATGGGTAAGTGGAGCATGGAACGGGGTCATTCTCAGTAACTCAAAGACCCAGACCTAAGACAGCTTCCCTTGGAGAGAACAGGCTAGGTCCTGAGAGGAACTTTAGGATGCATGGCTGAACAAAAGCCAGTGTCTGTCAGATCTATGTCTGGGTGTCTGGATAGCCCATGTCTGGGGGAATATGTCTATGTGTGCTTTGTATGCGCACATGCGTGCATGCATGCGTGTGTATGTGTGTGGGTATGTGCTATGCATGCGTTTGTGTTTGTGTCTGTGGTGAGTATGTCTGTATACCTGTGTCTGTGGTATGGATGGGTATGTATATGTGTGTATGTCTATAGGGGTATATGTTTGTCTGCATGTCTGTTTGTCTGTGGTATGTTTTGCACAGGCTCCCTACCAGTAGGGCAGATACCATGCTGACCCTAGGCTTTGAGAGAGCCTGCAGGAACCTTACCTCCCACACTTTAGAAAAGCGCCCATGTACTTTCTCCCTGAAAGCAGTAGCAGCCCTTGGCAGTGAGGGCTGCAGCCACAGGCTGAATCCATGTGGTTTCGACCTGAACCCCAGCCTCCAGGCAGGGAAGGGTTGGAAAAGTTAAAGGCCAGAGAGGGATGAGGCAAGCAGAGGCCTGGCCGTGAGAGGCACTGGCCAAGCTTACGTATTCTCTGGCCAAGTTTACTTAGTGATGCTGTAAAACCCGGTGCTGGGGGTTAGACAGTAGCTGACACTCCTACCTCCTTTTTAGGAAGAGAAGTTCAGCCTGCCAAGAAAGGCCAGCAGTGCGCTAAGCTGCTGTGCGACCTGCCTGAGATGATCTGTTTGCCTCCAACTTCTGCCCAAGCCACGCTCCTCGTACCCATTTGACAACCGAGCAACTCAAGATTCCCGAGAGCCTTCCCCAGAAGCAGCTCCAAGCTAAATGCTCACTTTGGTTCAGACAACCACACCAGGAAATGCTGGTAAGGAACTGGGAAATCAGACTGGGGAGGGGAGAGCCTTTAGTGAACCATCACTGGGGGTCCTCGAAGATTCTCGGGAAACATTTCCCTTCAGCAAACATACTCCAGAATCATCACCATGGAGGTGAGGGAGGCCAGCATCGACGCAGGGACAGCCTGTGCCTGTGTCTGAAGGCCACTTTGTGGATGCTCCTGAGTTTACAGCCCAGGCTGTGAGTCCCCTCGGTAGAGTCCTAGATTTACAGTGAGCAGTCCTACGCACGAAGAGAAAGGGGAGCCACCGTGTGTCTGCAGAGTCTCTTTCCAGGGTTCAAAGGGGGCAGCAGCCATTCCCCCAAAACACACCTTGCAGTTGGTAGAGCCAGGATTTGAACCCGTGACTATCTGATCTAATTTTTACCCATGGGGTAGGAATGAGATGAGGTCTATGGGCTGGGTCTGTCTGAAATGGGCTCTACGTGGATCAGGCATCTTTTGATGCTTCTCTAGGAAGAGGCTGGGGGCCTAGTTAGTGTCTGCATTCTCTAGAAAACCTTATGTCCCTAGGTTGGTCTGCGGATATTGAGGAAGTCACCCAGTGTTGAAATGTTAAAGACAGTCACAACTGCGCTGGTCTAAAAAAAGGATGAAGGAGTGAAGGAATGAAGGAGTGAAGGAGTGAAGGAATGAAGGAGTGAAGGAGTGAAGGAATGAAGGAGTGAAGGAGCGAAGGAGTGAAGGAATGAAGCAATGAAGGAGTGAAGGAATGAAGGAATGAAGGAGTGAAGGAATGAAGGAGTGAAGGAATGAAGGAGTGAAGGAGTGAAGGAATGAAGGAGTGAAGGAGTGAAGGAATGAAGCAATGAAGGAGTGAAGGAATGAAGCAATGAAGGAGTGAAGGAATGAAGGAGTGAAGGAATGAAGGAATGAAGGAGTGAAGGAGTGAAGGAATGAAGGAATGAAGGAGTGAAGGAATGAAGGAGTGAAGGAGTGAAGGAATGAAGGAGTGAAGGAGCGAAGGAATGAAGGAATGAAGGAGTGAAGCAATGAAGGAGTGAAGGAATGAAGGAGTGAAGGAGTGAAGGAATGAAGCAATGAAGGAGTGAAGGAATGAAGCAATGAAGGAGTGAAGGAATGAAGGAGTGAAGGAATGAAGGAGTGAAGGAGTGAAGGAGTGAAGACGTGGTGCTGGAGACAGAACCAGGAGCCACATCCCGACCCACAAGCGAAGACAGACTAGGCCTGGCATGAGCTTTTGGGATCCTTAAAGCCCACCCCCAGTGACACATTTTCTCCAATGAGGCCACACTCCCTTCAACAAGGCCACGCCCACTAGTCCTCCTTCTCAAATAGTGCCACTCCCTGGTGACTAAGCGTTCAAATATATAAGCCTATGAGGGCTATTCTTACCCAAACCAACACACGTGCAGAGTAGTGGCTATACCATGGGCCAGGCACAGCTTCCCCAAGTGACCAATTTGCAGGGCTTTCCCTTTCTTTCAATGTTGAGGGCAATGTCCGTGGTCAGTCTGCAGCTTGTATGTGACCCCTAAAGACAGAATCTTCAGGGAAGACACCTAGATCCCGAAGCCTAGAACCCTGGGTTCTTTCTTGCTGTGTTACCTCAAGCAAGTCCCATCCCCTCTCTGGGCCTTAGTTGCTTCCTCTGTGAACAGAAAGTCAGATTAGATGACCTAAGAGCCCATCTTGTTTATGGTAACAAGGCCTGGTAAACATAGCAGGCCTGCCTTGGTGTGACCTCTGCCAGGGTGTGGGACACAGCTGCAAGCCACAACTCCCCTCCAAGTGCATGATCCACTCAGGCACTTGTTAAGATCTATCAGCTCCTGGCCCCCCTCCAACTCCACAGCTACATACTAATGTCCCTTCTAAACTCAGGGAGCTGTGGACAGGCTGGGTACAGTCTGTTCCCACTACCACTAGTAAAAGAAAGAAATGGCCGTTAGCCACAGCACAAAGTAAGCCCCCTGCCATGGTAAAAATTAATATCTACAGTTGGCTTGGATCCTGTCCGCCCCCACCCCCTACCAGCCAGGATGCTGCATATCAGTCCCCAAGAAGTCATGGAATAAGGAGATGAGAGGGGCTGGCCACTTAGGTGGCACCTGTCCAAAGCATACATTCAACCTCCAATGCCTTGAAGACACCCTCTGTGCTGGGCACTGGGAGTCTACAGATTAGTTCTTAATATAAGCCAATGTTATCTTTGTCACGTTGCTGTCACCATGGCAAGTAATGTCCCAGCGACCCTGTGAGACCCCGTCTGTCCGTGAGTTCTCGTGCTACTAAGACAGGCAGGGAGAGTCTCCAGTACCCAGCACATGGTGGCTGAGACCCTACACTCCCAGGCACTGACCACTTCTTCACCCTCACAAGGATGTCCACTCCTAACTCCACGCTCCCTCACACCCATTCCTTGAAGCCTCTCACACAAGGATCCACCCAACAACAGCAGAGGGTTGGGCCCGCCCATGCCCAGAAGGCCCCACCCCTGGCTGCCTCCTCCCAGCCTCCTCCACTCCCGACGTGCTTTGCGCCAGCCCCATGCCGCTGTCGGGCTCCCTGAAGCCACAGCCTGCTCTGACTCCCACAGCCAAATCGAGTCAAAGACCAATTAATATTCTGATACCTGTGGCCGCCGAAGTGAGGCGGAGCGGCTGGTTTCTTTTCCATTTCACTCCCACTGTGGTTTCGCTTTCTTCCCAGGCCTCCTTTGGTCAGTGGTTTGAGGGGCACTAAAGTTCACTTCTGTGGGTAACCTGCAGTGTGAGCTGTTGATTTAATTAACTCAGGCTTGCTTTTCCTTGACCAGAACAAGGCCAGCCCGGCGGCTTCACGGATGCCCGCTTGGAGGGCCAGCAGCCGAGGTGGCCAATGTCTGGGGTCCTAGAGGGCTCTTGCCAGCCTCTGACTTGCAGTGTCCTCTGAAGCACACAGGAGCCACCACGCCTAGGGTTCTGCAGGGCTTACATTTGATAGGTTGAGAAACTGAAGCTCGGGCATGAGAGCCCAGTACCCTGAGGGCATAGAACCAACAAGGAACAGAGCTGGCATACTGGCCAGGTGAGCCTCTTTTCTCAAGAGCTGTCCCTCTGATGGAGAGGCTAGGAGTCCCTGGGAGGCTGGCAGGGCGGGGCGGGAAGAGAAGGAGGAATCTGAACAAGGTGCTGGCTGAAGGCTAGATCTGCCTTGCCTGAAATTATTCCTTATAAAGCCACTTTCCTCCTCAGAGAAGCTTCCAGAACCATTTCATAAATCTCTCGGTGACCAGGCAAGGAGAGCATTAGGCCTTCATTAGACAGACATGGCCTCCGTCCGGTGGAAGTTTCTGGGCACTGCAGGCCCTCAGGGTGGGGACGCCAAGGGAGAAGGGAGGAGAGAACTTAGCTTTAGGAGGGCCTTTGCACCCAGTAGGACAGAGGCCAGGGAGAACCACCACTGTGTGACTTGGGCTCGGGCTGTCGCTGAGCCTGCAGCGCATAGGAGAAGCTTTCTGTGCGCTGCCATGGCCAGTCCCGTGTCTGCTGCGTATGCGACAGAAGGACTCTGGCCCAGACTAGAGACACTGGCCAGAAGGACGGACCAGGGGAGGGTCCTCAGCTGGGTTACACCCCTCTCCTCCCTCCTGCTCCTCCTCCTCCTCCAGGAAGCCCCCTACCCCTACCCCCATCCTCTGCCTACTCCCATATGCATTTTTTTTTTTTTTTTTTTTTTTTTTTTTTTTTGCCACCAGGGTGAATTGTCGATTGATTTGTTATTTATCCCACTGACAACAAAGCGAGCGAAAAGGTAATAATTCCAGGCCCTAGGGTAATTCAATTCCTGTAGCACCGTCAGCTACATTAACTTACTTCCTGGATCTCAATTCAATTAGAGCAACATTCCCCAGCATTAATAAATCAATACTCATGCCATTTGGATAGATTTCGAATGTCTTTCATTATACATTGCAGGTTGGGGATGGCTGTTGAATTGGAGGTTAATGGGACAGGACAGGGCAGGTGGGGCTGCCCAGGGAGAGGCTTAGAGCCCCGTTACCTCTAATTGCTTCTGCTGCAAAACAGAGCAGCAGTAAAACAGGGGCCTAGTTAACCGAGCAGAGCCCTCGGGACTCAGCAGGTTGCTGCTCCTGTCTGGTACACAAGGCTGGGAGGGCTTTGGTCACTGCCTCTCAGCCATCCTTCCAACCCTGTTCCCGCCTGTCTTCTCATGCCTCCAACCTCTTCTCCATCCCCCCCCCCACCTGCTGCTCCTCCTCCCTCTCCCTTCCTGCACCTCACAGCTCTCCTCCCTCTCCGTCTGCCCTCGTGTCCTCCCTCCCTCTTTCTTTTTTTTTCTTTTCTTCTCATTCCCCCATCCTCCCATCTCCCCATCTAGAATATTTTACTGAGCACATACTAGGCACCAGGGTGATGACTGGGTGACATACTGGAGACAGACAGGTAAATAGCCCAACATAGTGCATGCAAGTGGCAGCGCTCGCCCACCGCTGGACCTTTGCACATGCTTTCCTTATTGGGCCCTTGTCATCCTTTGCATCTAGGACTCATCCCCTTGCTGGCCCTGGACTTTACAGACTCTAGCTATGTAAGAAGAGAGTGCCTGGGTTCTCATGGCCGAAGCTCTTGGAATCGTTGTTCAGTGCTAGGGTAGGTGGTTAGAAGCCAGGATTTCTTTGTACAGAGGTGGAGGGCCACAAGAGAGGACATTTATATGACAAAAGCCAGGTCAGGACTGAGAGATGGTCCAGTGACAGGCAAGTCTAATCCTGGAGTTGAAGAAGAGAAAGGGAGGGAGACCCCAGAAAGAAGAAGGAACCTGGGGTGGGTTGGAAGGACTAGATGATTCTGAGGCAGAGGCAGTGTGCCAGGGGCGATGGAGGCCTTCTGGGTTACAAACCACAGGAAGGTAGGTGAAATGTGGATTCTAGGCTCTTCCCTGGAAGGAGTCAGAAATCAGGGTTCATGGCTACATCTTGCATGCTTGCTTCATGGAGTAACCTCCCCCATGTCAGGCTAACTGGGGCTGCAAGGCCCAAGGCCACTGAACTCTCTGGCCAGTCATAGAGTTGCTCCTCAGAGCCCATCCTTAGTGAGGTGCCACCTTCTCCCTGTGAGGGAGGGGCCACAGCTGGGTCCCGCCCTGCTCCCCCATCCGTGCAGTAGACCCCTCCCCTTCTGTATATATAGACACTGCTACCTCACGAATCACCCTGACATTTAGTGGCTGACTCCATGCAATCAACGCATAGTATATGCATGAGTGGAAATGTCACTGTGAAGCCTGTTAATGTGTTCAATTAATGCCTGTTAATAATAATTAACTAAACTCTTATTCTTACCCAGGCTCAGACATACTGATGCTAGCTCAGCCTCCATCCACGCTACTGTCAGGTGTAGGCCCCAGAGGTCCAGGCCCTGGGTTTCGGGACACCCTTCCCAGGTATCTTCAGGGCTGTTGGTGAGAGCACCTTCCATTCCATTGGAGGAAGAAGTGAGCTTCTCATTATAAACCTGTCCATGGGTCCTCCTGGCATGCTGCAGGCTCTCCCTGAAGCAGGCATCTGAGGCTGCACACTAGGCCTTGCTGTACAGCCATGAAGCCAACCCAGAAGGCTTAGGTCTCAGTTTAAATTGAGTTCCAGGTTCAGTCCACAGTGAAGTTCTATCTCTTAAAGAGAAGGTGTGACAGGGATTTCCCTGTCATGAAGACATGCCTCCATGTCTCCCTTCAGGCCCTACTCAAGTGGCGCCTTCCCAGAGGTGCCTGGAACATCTCTCCACGGGAACCCTGGCTTCTCCCCTCTTTCCCAGTCTCCTCCCTTCCTGCTCCCTGTTGTTCTCAGTGACATCTTTCATCTCCTGACTTCATATTTTAATTACTTATTGTGTTTATTGTCAGCTTGTTCTTGGAATGTTCACTGCCCTCCCTGTTTTGGAATGGTCCTTGGCATACAGTTGGAACTTCATAAATAATTGTCCAAATGAGAGGACAAAGGCTGAGCAAAGGAGAAGCCCAACCAGGCAGGCAATCCGGTGAGGTTAGACACACCCTGGCTCAGGCCCAGCCTGCTTCCACACTGGACAGACATGTGCTGGATTCCTCCTTCTATGTAACAAGTACACCTCAAATATCTACATGCAGTTCCATGGAGTGCCTGGGCCCCAGATGGACCCAGCATCAGCCCTCATGGACTACATTCTAAAATGAAGCTCTGGGGGTCCTCTCAGCTCCCAGACTCCCTGGTCAGCCCTCAGCCGTCCAACAGATACTGAGACATAACAGCCATGGCCCCAAATTCCTATGACAAAGCCCGAACTCCTGAGAGGACGGTGTATTGTGATGGAATGTTTAGGATGACTAGGGCCAGAGTGGTTCTTGTGGTAATATTGATGGCCTCATAAGGAAAGGAAAGTGAGACATTATGGCCGTTCCTCCATGTAGGGCCACACGGAAAAGGTAGGTGGCCATGAGCCAAAAGGAACGTTCTCCCCAGCCACTGAATTGGCCCAGCACCCAATCATGAATTTTGCAGCGTTCAGATATGTGCATGGTAATGTCTGTTGCTTCTGCAGCCAAGGCAGCAGCTGGTAGCCAGCTGTCAGCCTTGGTGTTAGGCTGACGTGGTTGGAGGCCAGGGCTTTTCTGTGCAGGGGTAGAAGGCTACAGATTGGGGATACTGTCCTTAAAGTCAAAATGTGTGTGTGTTGGGGGGGGGGGGGCTGTGAAGAATAAGCTGTTGCTCATTTCAGGGGTCATGAGCTGACTGTGGCTATCCCGGGGGAAATTCTGTATGAGGACACCTTCTATGTGGGGCCTATCTTAGTCAGGGTTTACTGCTGTGAACAGACACCATGACCAAAGCAACTCTTATAAGGACAGCATTTCACTGGGGCTGGCTTACAGGGTCAGAGGTTCCGTCTATTATCACCAAGGCAGGAGCATGGCAGCATCCAGGCAGAGAAGGGGCTGGAGAAGGAGCTGAGAGTTCTACATCTTCTTCTGAAGGCCACTAGGAGAAGGCTGACTTCTAGGAAGCTAAGAGGCGGGTCCCAAAGCCCACCACCACAATGACACCCTTCCTCCAACAACGCCACACCTACTCCAACAAGGCCACTCGTCCTAATAGTGCCACTCCCTAGGTCAAGTGTATTCAAACTATCACTGGCCCAAGACTTTCTTTTGCTGCCTGTCTCTACTTATCAAGTCTCTTGAGAGTTCTCAAGGGCAGGATTCTGTGTTGGCTTCCCCCATGCTGGCTTGGTATAAGGTAAAACCTAAAATCAGTGGAATCCCTAAGATGCTGGAGAAGCCAGGACCATGGGACACTCACCAAGGAAAGCTGCATGCATGGAATGCAGGTAGCCCATGATAAAGGCTCTGTGTGCTGCAGGGGAGAGCTGGAGTGGGGGAGGCCTTTGGAGCCCAGATGATCTCATCCCAAGCTCCAAATGCTGGACATGGAACTTTCGGATTTGGTGTTCACTTTGCTGGGTTTCTCTTTGTTTTGGTCAAATCATTCCTTGCTAGGCCCCCATCCTGCCTTTCGTAATGAGACGGTTTACCCTGTACCATCGATTGTTGGGAGTAGGCAATTTGGGTTTTTTTATGTTTAAAAGGATCACAATTAAGAGTTACCTGAGTCTCAGAAAAGACTTCGCTCTCTGGCCGTGTGTGTGTGTGTGTGTGTGTGTGTGTATGTGTGTGTATTTGCCTTGACTGTCAGCTTGATACAGCCTAAAGTCATCTGAGAAGAAAGCCTCAGTTGAGAAATTACTTAGATCAGTTTGACCTGTGGGCATTTCTATGGAAGATTGTTTTGATTATTAATTAATATAATTATATAATATCTTATAATATTATATTAAAATATACCACCGTGGGTGGTACCATTCCCTGCGCAGATGACCCTGGGCTATGTAGGAAAACTAGCTAAGCGTGTGTCTGTAAGAGAGCCAGTCAGAGAAGAAGCCAGGAAGTAGTGTTCCTCTGTGGTCTCTGCTTCAGTTTCTGCACGAGTTTTTGGCTTGATTTCCTGCAACGATGAGCTATGACCTGGAAGTGTAAGGCAAAAAAAAAAAGGCCTTCTGTGGTGGTTTGAATGAGAACGACCCCGTGGGCTGATATATTCGAATGCTTGGTTCCCAGTTGGTGGACTGTTGGGGAGGTGTGGTCTTGTTGGAGTTGGGGTGGTCTCTTTGAGAAGGTATGTCGCTGGAGGTTGGCTTTGAGGTTTCAAAAAACCCATTATTGGTCCAGTGTCCCCTTCTCTCCCTGCTGTCTGTGGATCAGGAAGTTAGAGCTCTGAGCCCCATGCCTAACGGCCTGCCTTCCACCATTCTTCCTACCATGCTGATGATGCCCTCTGAAACTATAAGACAGCACCCAATTAAATGCTTTCTGTTGTATGTTGCCTTGGTCTTGATGTCTGTCCCCTTAGAGCAATAGAGCAGTGACCAAGACACCCACCCTTCTGGAACTTATTTTTGGTCAGAGCACTACATCACAGTAACAGAATAAAACTAAGACGATTCATTTTTGGTGGGGGAAATACATGTGTACCTGTGTATATGTGTTATGCTCCGTTCTATAAATAGTCGCTAATGACGTGTGCTCACTGCCCGGATGCCCAGATGTGGTTCTTTTATACAGCATTCCTCCCCGTGCTTCTCAGGTTAGTTTGCATTCCCCAAAAGGGCAACAGGAACTGTGACCGGAAGTTCCCAGATAAACAAGTTTGCCCGATGGAATTTGCCTTTGTGAGTTCCTGTCAGATTGTGAAGGAACCTGGAGCTAACCGGCTGATTACGAATGGCCTCACCACGGACCGACAAAAACCGCAAAGGCATGTGTGATGTCACCCTGAAAGAGCCAGGCTGCACTTCAGACTCTCAAACTGTGCTGGGATCATTAAAGGCTATGGGGACTTTGGACGTTAGACGCAATGCATTTTGCATTAGAAGATGGCCGTGAGTCTCTGGGGACAAGAGGAGGGAGGCCAGTATGGTTTTAGAACGATGTGTTTGGGGGTTAAGTTGCCAAGCGGTGGAGTTGTGATGGCAATCATGTCCTATTTGACAGAATCTAGAGTCACCTAGGAGGCCAGTCGCTGGGCGTGCCTCCGAGGGAGCATTGAGCCGATGACGGTACTGGAGATGCAAAGGCCCGCCTTAGCCGTGAGTGGCACCATTTCACCAGCTGGAGTCCTGACTGAATGAGGAGGGAAGGTGAGCTGAGCACCTTCGTTTATAGTTCCCCGCCTCTTGACTGAGGGTGCCATGTAATTGGCCACCTCAAACTCCAGCTACTGCACCTTCCCCAGCCTGACAGACCGTGAGCTCAAATAAACCCTCTCTTGCGTGAGTTGCTTCTGCCAGGCGTTTGCTTGCAGCAAGGAAAGAAGTAACCAACTCTGCAGTTTCCAGATGGGCCACGTTTCTTCAGAGCTGAGTCTGCGACTGGTGACTCTCCAAGCAGAGGCACACACCTAGCTCACCGCTCACCCATGTGCTCCTGGCTTGTCTCTGCTCCACAGGTCAGTGAGTGTTTCCAAGTCTCTCACGTGGTTTCCTGAGAAACAGATCCGCTCATATTTCAGATGGAGAAACTGAGGCTCTAAAGCCACCGCCTCAGACAGAAGGTGTGTGGAGGCAACGAAAGAGCTGAAGAGCTGGACTCCAGAGACCACATTGCCCTGCCCAGTGTGAGTCCCCCCTGGGCGGAGCTCCAGGACTTTCTGAAACCCCTATGCCTCACCCACCGGCCTGACCCTAACCTCACATTGAAGGAAATATGCTGCAGCCAGGGATTGCATGTGGAGTCCCTTCATACATGCCTCGTCCTGCGCTCTCAAACCTGAGGGGAAAGGCTGCATCGGTCCCACTTCACAGATGAGAAAAAAGGAACACAGGAATGTGAGGTCTCAGGTTTACTCTCACCTCTGGGTCAAGTGGCAAAGCAGGGGCCTCGGCCCAGTTCATCTGCTCTTACCCCTTGAGTCAAAAGCCTTGTGCTGTGTGAGGTGTGCTGGGGAAACATGAACAAACTCACACTAGATGGGACACTGACAACAGGAAAAGACACAAACAAGTCCACCTGAGTCTACTGTGGTGAGTGTGATGGCTATCTTGACTGTCAACCTGACCACATCTAGAAGAAACTAGAACACACATGTCTGGGGGCACCTGTGAGGGAGCTTCTTCTTAATTAAATCATGCGGAGTGGGAAGACCCACTAATCTGGACCTTTGAGGTGGCAATATCCGCCTTCAGTCTGGGCCACACTTTCTAATGGCAATCTATATGAAGGGCATGGAAGAAGGACGCTGGCTCTCTCTTTGTCTGCTTGTTCTCCCCAGCAAGCCCATCCCTTCACTGGCATTACAGCCCATTTCTTTGGGATTCTGGCAAACACTGACCAGCTGAGACCAGCTGAGACGTTCAGCCTCATGGTCTGAACAACTACTGGATTCTTGGACTTTCTGTTGGTAGACAGCCATTGTTGGACTAGCTGGGTCACCAGCTGTAAGCCATTCTAATAACTCATACATACAGAGAAGAGGGAGGGAGGGAGGGAGGGAAGGAGGCAGGGAGGGAGGGAGGGAGGGAGGGAGGGAGGGAGGGAGGGAGGGAGAGAGAGAGAGAGAAAGAGATTCAATCTATCAGTTATGTTCCTCTGGAGACCCTGACTGATACCATGAACAAATGAGCCCCCTGGGATTACTTACAGAAGCAGAAGCAAGCAGTTACTCACAGGAACATGGGTGACTAAAGGTGGCAGTATCTCTGAAAAGCCTACTTTTCATGGTGAAGAAGCACAAAAGCTCCATCCCTTGGTATAACTCGCAGGTAGCTCCACCAATGGGTCACTTGTATATAATCTTGGGGCAAGGCCTCATATGTTTACAAAATTATATGAGTTTTTTAAGCCCTGAAGTTGTATGACTTTCCTAAGTCATATGACCCTCTCTTCTTCCTCCAGGGGAGATGAAAACACACACACACAGATGCACAGACACACACAGAGATACATAGACACAGAGATACACAGACACAGATACACACACACAGAGATACACAGACACAGAGATACACAGACACAGATACACACACACAGAGATACACAGACACAGAGATACACAGACACAGAGATACACACACACACACACACACACACACACACACCACTCTGCCTCTTCCTTCCCTCTTAAACTCTCTCTTCCCCCGTTCCTGTGTTGTTCCCTGAGCTTCGTAGGGAGAGGACTGAGGTGATACAGATGTGCAATTATTTTCTTCCATTTATAGCTGAGCCACAATGACAGTCATTTATTCTTAACCAGCTTGACTGGTTATGACTCTCCACAGTAACCACTGCCCACTGTGAAGATACCCTTGGTGACCAGCCAAGTGTACTAGCAGCGCTAACAATCTATAGGCAAACCCACAAGTATTTACAGAGCCATCTGATGGGCGCATCACATCTGCTTAACAATAGCCATGACCTCTTCACTGGGCCTATGACCTCCTTAGCAACAGGATTCTTATCCCGGCCTATAGTACCAACCCTGAGTTCCTATTTGTAGAGTGGGCCTCTAATCCATTTGGCAATTGGTTGTGCCCATAGCAATCATGACAATATTATACCAGCAGGCACATCTTGCCTGGCATGTTGGTAGTATGATATGTAAGGTCTACAACATGTCAGTCAGAATTCTGTGCCAGCAGCCTGCATAGAACCTCCTGAAACAATGCAAGTCAGCTTCAGGCTTGATTCAGTTTGACTTCTTCGTGTTTTTAACCAAAGCATACAGTGTCTTCAGCACATGGGCTAATAACCCATAATAACCCATCTGCTTCTGGGTTATTATGAACAGCAGTGGCAAGAGCCTTTATGATTGGTGGGCCAGGGACCTCCTTATTGGGGATTGGTTCTAATGCTTTGTCTTATTTGGCTCCCAGAATCACACAGGAATCTGCATGGTCAGACACAAAAGGAAACCTGTCCCCAGTTGGCTTTGATTGGGAAATAAAGTTGCCAACGGCCAATGGCTGGGCAGGGTGAAAGAGGCGGGACTTTTAGATTGTAAACAAGAAACAGGAGAGGAGGAGACTCCAGGACTTGGAAGCTGAGGGATTAGACTTGAGAGTTGCAGGAAAGAAAACAACCAGCCATGTAAGAATTCAGGAAAGTGGCTCTAGAGACCACTCCCTGATTGGGTCTGGGACAGCAGAGATGAAATGTTGATTTAACAAGTTGACTCAGGGAAGTTGGAGGGGAGAATGTTTGCTAGTCTCAGAGAGGATTAGAAATGCCCAGCCATTGAGCTAGTCAAGGCATATTAAAATTAGCTGGTGTGTGTGTGTGTGTGTGTGTGTGTGTGTGATTTGTGAATCCAGAGAGTTCTTGGGTGGGTGCAGTGTACACGACCCACCGGGAGCCAAAGTGATTTAATTAATTCACCGCTACACCTCCCTAGGCAATAGTGCACAGAGAAGTATCCCATTCCTCAGCAATTCTGTATTATTTGATAACCCTATGACTTCCGAGTGTGCCTTTTCTCACTCCTCCAGTGTACTTTTGTTAAACTCTGTAGCAAACAAACAAACAACAAAAAAATCTATTCTTCCAGGTGCTTTTCCGAATCTGTGAGGCATCAACGGTTAGCCTTAAATATAAGGACACCGTTTGCTGGGTATGCGAAGGATCTCCGAAGGCCTGTCACTGTCAGCTCTGAGAAAGTGCCTGTTGGCCTTGGGGTTCATCAGATAGTGAGACATTTAAAAGAATTAAAGCCAGGCAGAATGGCACATGTCTTCCAACACACTTGGGAGGCAGAGGCAGGCATCTCCGTGTTCAAGGCCAGCCTAGTCTACATTAGTGAGTTCCAGGACAGCCAGGGCTACATAGTGACATGCTATTTCAAAAAATAATCTAAGTAGTTCAGAAGGTGAGCCTGCCTGAGTGTTGTGCTCCTGCCTTGAGCCATCGGGAAGTTTTTGCCTTCTTGATGTATCATGAACTTTTCCTTCCTCTGGATTAAAGGTGGGGTGGGCTTGAAGAATGTCTTCTGTCTCTTCTACCCTCTTCCTCCTCCCTCTCTGATTCTTCTCATGGGTTCTGAGTTTTGGGCTCCCAGAACGGTCTTAAACACTGATCTAATTTCTCCTTTTCCTTATACAAGCTGTAAGAAATGGCAGCAAACACTTCCATCTCCTCCCAAAGTTTTTCCACATTCCCCACCAAGTCAGAGACTAACATGGAGGACATCTTTGCATCTTTTTCCTTTACACCTGGCAGTTCTTTCTAGGCAGACAGCTCAGCGTCCATTGCATGTTGGATCGTCCACAGTAAAAGCTGTGGGACTCCTCCCAGCCTCCCTCTAATCTGCCCATAAGTGCCACCTCTGGTTAGTTCCATTTACTCTCTAGTCCATCAGCTGTTGAGGGGATGCCCTTGCATTCATGTGGAGGACCCTAGTCATCAGTCAGGCACATCACCCCATGCCACCCTAGAATTCCCATGTCCATCCTTCAACAGTTCAGCATGGTTGTATATCTTATCACCAAGCACAGAACTACAGAAAGGAGATGCCCTGTCCCGCACTACACAGGAAAGGGAACCACACTAGAATTGTTCCCATGGATACTGCGAAGTCTGGGCTGTGTCTCATCAAGGCAGCCATGCAACCGCACCTTCCCAACTCATCTTTGATTCTGTTGGTCCCCATCTGTGTTGTGTGGCATTTGCCCAAGGAGACTTGAGATATGGCACCAGCAAGTGACCAAAGAAATTATTCCAATCTAGCTTTCAGGCAATGGGAAAGACCCTAAGACTCCCCAGATACGAAGTCCACTGAGTTAAGGCAACTGACCAGACAAGATAGAGTTAGATCCCCCCACCACTAGGGGGTCTGTGCCACTCAACACTGACTACCAGGCTAAGAGAGAGAGAGAGAGAGAGAGAGAGAGAGAGAGAGAGAGAGAGAGAGAGAGAGAGAGAGGCTGCAGACACATGGCAATAGGGTGGGGTTTGGGAGGTGGCAGCACTGATTAGGAAGATCTGGAATCCCACGCCCCTGGCTCAGGTGTGAGGCTGGCAGCCAGCTTCAGGGGTCAGATAACCGGATGCCCTGCCTTCCCACCATTCCAAAGCCTCTTGGTCCTTGACTGGCCCTGAAGAGAGGCCTGCCCAAGAGGGACTAAGGGAAAGAGTTGGGATACAAACACTGCCATCTTTGGCCCATTTTGATAGCCTTGTTTCTAGCTGAACACTGGCCCTCAGATCTTTGAAAAGAGATAAAACAATGGTCTCCTCTGGGCAGAACAGAACACCAGGGTTGTCTAGTCACCTTACAACCTGACACAGGTTTTAGCACCTTGTAGTTATCGACCAGGGTCCCTGACGTGAGTCACAACCCTGAGACCATGTGGATACTGTATGTGTGTGTGTGGCGGGCGCGCGGGGGGGGGGGGGGGGAACAGCTCTCTTAAACCAAGGACTACAAAAACCTTTCTCTCCAAGGCTCACAAAAGTGTACTCAGGAGAACAAGGATGTTTGTCAGCTTCGAAATTTAAAACAAAAAATTGGTTCAAATGCTGGATTCCTCATTTGTGACCTTAAGCAAGTCACTCCCTCCTCGAGTCTTACACAAAACCAGGCACAAAGCTAGGGTGACCTGGCGTACTACTCCCTCCCGGGTCAGAGATGGTACAGAGAGGCAGTTAGTGATGCTTGCAAACTGTCCCCTCCCCCATCCATCTCTCCTTGGCTTTCATTGATCTTTACCTTTCTGATGTCCATCTGTGTCATTAACTGCCTGTGTGTGACCTGACACGGGACTTCTCTCTCTGACATTCATAACCTTGGTGGGTCTTTAAATTTCATATCTTGGATGAAGATTTTCATCTCATGATAAATTAAGATCCCAGATCAAAACCAAGATGAGCACAGCTGTAAGGATCCCAGCCAGGGACTCAGCCCAGGTCTACAGCCTTAGCCTGGCCCTTTCTCTTTCTGAGCCTCAGTTCGTATCAGAAACCCTGCAGGCTGTGTGAACGGTTTCCAGAGGACCCTCCCTGTCCTGTGGTGTGCCATTTCTGACACTGTGAGTCTCAGGTTGATGAGATTGTAGCTCTGGCCACCTCAGAAGCCACCAGGGGGAGTCATCTAGGAAGCCAAATGGAGAAGTCCAGGCAGGTGGAACTTGCCAGTCTTTGATGGCCCTTGATCTCTTGCAGGAGCACCTGCCTTGGTGTCTTTAATTCACCCCACATGCATACATCACACCTCTAAGATGTCTCCTTTCAAAGGGAGCCTTCCTGACAACCAGCACCCACATACAAGCAACCTCTCCCATTTCCATCCCTCTACCCCAGACACAGGCTCAGCGTTGACTGAGGTCACTCCACTGTGTGAATGTGTGTGTGTGTGTGTGTGTGTGTGTGTGTGTCCTACCTGGGAACTCCTCAATGGCAGTGTTTGGTCTGACCCATTTCTGTGTCTAGCCAGAGCTTGGCACATATTGGCAGAGTAAAAAACCAGCTGGAAACCCAGGGAGCTGGCTCAGCAGGCCAAGGGCTTGCTGTACAAGTGTGAGCACTACGGTTTAGATCCCCTGAACCCTTGTGAATGCCCGGTTCATTATCCCCACCTGCAAATCCCAGCATGTGGGGTACAGAGACAAGGGATGCCCTGAGTAAGCTAGGTAGCTAGACCAGCCATATTAGCAAGCCCTGAGTTCAAATGAGAGATCCTCTCTCTATATAGATAGATAGATAGATAGATAGATAGATAGATAGATAGATAGATAGATAGATAGATATAAATTATGGTGAGCAATCAAGAAAGACTCCATGATGTCATGGCTTCCACATATATATGTACACATGCGAGCCCCCCGCAAAGCAATCATGTATCTCATACACACATACACAAGCAAAGAAAGCAAAACTCTCGAAACCATGAATGAATCCTAAGCTGTCATCTAAGGCAACTGTCAGTGAACAGGCCCTGCTCTGCACTGACGAGAGCTGATCCCCAGTGGGGCAGCCTCTGGATGAGTAATGGGCATTGACTCAGAACGCCCCATCCATCACCCCGCTAGAACCCCTTTCCTTAAAGAACATTAGGGAGCAAATGTATCATCGGTGACTGGAGACCCAATAAAGCAGGCACCTCGAGAAATTTAGTATTCAACTCGTAAAGGCCTTAAAAGCACCTCTCAATGATGAATGACCTGGGGGAGTCGTTCACTGCTCGC